>NC_089759.1:24916656-24994156 GCF_040412425.1 Macrobrachium rosenbergii
ATGTGTGTGTGTGTATTTATACGTCCAGTATACAAGTTGGACATCCTCAATGTTAACCATCGTAATCAACGCATATCCATGAAGTGTTACAAATTCAGAATGATGTAGATGTCAATTTGAGCAGTTTTCGTTTAAAAACGTCATTTATTAGATCGACATGTGAACAAGCAAAACAGCCATAACTACTTGAGAACCTAGACTTGGATAAAGTGTTGGTTCTCCCCAGTTGATTTTGTAACATCGTACACAATAGAAGGCAACTGATGTCGCCTTTTTAGACATTAGGAAGACTATAATTATAGAAGGGTCAGGAGTTTTTTTTCCCTGTGTGCGTGCCTGTCAAGGTTTATGGACTAAATGCACCATTGCCTCAATGCACCAACACTAGCCCGATTGCACTGAGTATCATGGTCCGAATGCACCACTCCCCAGTTAAAGTGCATCTCTCCTTGTGGTCCCAATGCACCAACTTAATTCACACAACACCTGGTTTTTGGGGAACTACGGTATATAGGTAACTATATTTACTTTTCAGGAGTATTTTCTTTGATATAGTGAATCATTTACAAAACTGCTATGAGAAGATTAAAACTAACGAATTAAAATGCATTATTCGTTATGGTCCCAGTGCACCAACTTAATTCACTTAACACCTGTTCTTTGGGTAACTATATAGGTAATTATATATATTCACTTTGCAGGATTATTTTCTGTGAAAAAGTTAATTATTTTAAAAAGTCTGAAGAAAAATAGAATATTACAAAACCAACAAAAACATTATGCTATGAGGGAGAAGTTTAATACTCGACTACCTCACTAGGTAACTATCTACCTCTTAATTTAAACTACAAGCCTAACTGTTTCTGTAGCAGGTAATTAACCTCTAAAAGAAATTACTGCGCTAAGTACCAGTTTATCTTACCACTGCTTGTTTAACAGTAGCCTACAGTACTGTAATTAAGGATGAACTATTGAAATTGAGCTGGTATGAAAATTTCTGTTATAAGTTTGAAAGTAGACCTATACAGCAGAACTTTCTCCATATACCATGACCATAAGACCTAAGAATAAATTCAACCCCCACCGTTGTGAGGTGTGTGAAGGGGAAGTACGACCATGTCAAGTAGCTATGCAGTGTGATATCTGTGATGCTTGGCAGCATAGAATTTGTAACTCTGGTTGGTAAAACTTTATTTTTTTTCATTGTAGTATTAGGAGAATTAACAGGGTTCAAAGTATGTAAATTAGGAGTTGTACAAAATCTGTAGGTGTAATCAGATAATGGATCTGTGTGTGTGGAGATGGTTAAGAATGTAAACAAACCTATGAATGTTTTCAACAAAGGTACATGCATGCCAAATGTGAACCTCATCGGTTAATTCTGTTAAGGCATGAAGAAGGCATGAAATAACAACCAAGATAAAGGGTAAAATATAGCGCCCATGAACGGGCACTGAAGTTCACCTGATATACCTTCAACCATTATTGCTTCACTGTTATTCGGTAAAATTTGTGCTACGGTAGTGATGAACTTTATGTATTCTTGGATTAAAAAGATATGAATTAATAAAATAAATGTGACCTTTGACTGTTACCCTTGACCTCTTCATATGAGCTGTTCGGTAGCACTTGTCCTAAGGTATTTGCATATTAAATATGATCGTGATATATTTCTGCATTAAAAAGATATGAATCAGTAAAAAAAATTGACCTTAATTGCTCCAATGAGCTATGACATCTATATGTGGACTCATATTGCATAGGGCTTATCCTAAGGTATAAGCATATCAAGTATGAATCTGATATATTTCTACATTAAAAAGATATGAACCAACAAAAAAGTGTATGCCGAAACAACAAAAGTTTTATTTCTACTAATATACCTTAGTTCTTGCCCTAAGATAATATGCACACCAAATATGAACCTGATTGGTTGTTGCATTAAAAAGATATGAGCTGAGGAAAAAGTGAATACCAAATTGTTGACACAGACGCGCATGACGGCATCACCCCACCTCGTCAGGTGAGCTGAAAATCAAGTGTCAACACCCCAATAACCTATTTATTTGTAGACTCTGTGATTGGACATGAAACATAAGGCCATGTTGGAACTTGAAAACTTTTTCCCTTAATTTTTTTAGGTATTACAAGGGAATTCTACAGGACGCTAAACAAGAGGAAAATTGAGTTACCTGTATGGGTTTGCCATAACTGTACTCTCAGCAACCTTCTGCAAATGGATATTGACAGCTTTAATGGAATAGCAATTCCAGATGATCCTTCTGAGGACCCGGCAGCACAAAGTACATCAACTGTAGATGGTCCTTTAGGGGGAGATAATCCCTACAAACTCATCACTCCTCTTTAACATTAGTCTTCCAGTAGAAGAGGTCAGTCAAGCTGAGGAGACGCCACTCACTGAAGAACCAATCCCCAATGCCGTTATGATAAGATGCCCCAACAACCTACCAAGTAATTGGAGGAGGTTCAAGAAAAGGCAGTGATCTTCTCACAGATAGCCTTGGATTCCTGTATGTCGGAGACATCTGTAGCAGTGTCATGGGTATGTAGTGTCCTTACAAAGAAGAGGTGCTTTGCAGGTGTTAGCAGAGCTTTGGTGTTAGCAAGACAGTATCTTCACCAGAGGCCTTAAGGAACAAAACTATGAAAGCAGCCTACGGCCATGACTTCGGACACAAGCTGTAACCCATGTTAAAGGAAGATGTCTTCAAATCTTCAGGGAAGATTGTTACAGATACACTCTTGTCACTTGCAACTGATGAAGCTCAACTCCAGAAGTATCCAACATGCAGAGAACTGCCAACCGAGCCCGACAACGACTGCGGCCAAAGCATCCAACTGATTTGGAATTTGAGATTGCCGAAAGTCATATTCCAAGTGATTTTCTTCGAGAAGATCTTCACCATGAAGGAAACTGTTATTTGTTGCTTGCATCACCACTCCAACTTTCCTTTGCAAATCAAAGATCTGGTTTATTGATGGAACATTCAAAGTTGTCAGAGAGCCATTTGTATAGCTTGTTAGAACCCACTGTTATTTGCACTTATGTCTCGACGAAAGGCCACAGATTACAGGGCTGCCTCGGATGCTACCATGAAGCTCCTCCCACCAGACATTATGCTAGAAGAAATAGTTGTGGACTTTGAGCGTGCTCTCTGGAATGCTCTTCGTAAGTCTCGGCCAGATATTCCTGTATATGGATGCTGGTTCCATTGGGTGCAGGCAGTGTACTACTGGGTTAAAAAATATGGGCTACGCTCAGCAAATGTGAATCAGCTTCTTGTCCGTAACTATACTGGTGACTTAATGGAACTAACCAACCTTCCTGCTTCACACATCTTCCGTGCTTTCAACCAACTCAAAGACAGATGTCCCATGACTGCGCAGCAAACAAACTTCACGGACTGCTAGATTACATTGAGAAGCCATGGATAACCAGCACATCACGACCGCCATATAGCTGGTCGACCTTCCAGAGGTTAGTAAGAACACACAATGAAGTAGAGGGATGGCACCAGCATCTGAACCACAATGCTCATAATATGAAAATGAATCTGTATCTGCTGATATCTATGCTCTACAGTGAGGCAAAGTTGCTTCCCTTGCAGCTAAGGTTGGTCTCACAAAAGCAGCTATGCAAAGTTCAAAGTAAACGGAGCAACTCCAAGCAGCAAAGGCTCAGGTGTTTGTGGAGTATGAAAATCACGACATTATTACTTCTGATTACTTAAGAAAGTGCAGCAGTTTGACAGATCATGACAGACTATGCTTGTATTTTTCTTTTTTTTAAAGTATACTCGTAAGTTTTTTTATACATTGTAATTTTTTTATAACAGTCATATTATCGCTATTGTTTTCACTGTATATTAGCAAGACGCTTTAGGGCTTCTGCTAGAAAAATTCACATTTTAAATAGACTAAGCTGGGGTATGTAAAATAAAATAAATATCAAATACGATAAAAAGGATGAATAATATGAAAGCTTTTGTAAAGAAATAAGAAGACTCTCCATTCTTTAAATTACTTTGTAACCAGTTGTAACAAGCTAAAAACTTTGAGATTTAATGTTTCTAGTAAGAATGACAAAAATTTGATACCAGAATCAACCAGACAACAAGTGCATTTTTATGCACTTGTTGGGCATTCAGACCAAGTGGTTGGTGCATTTAGACCAGACTGGTGGTGCATTCGGTCTAGGCAAATGGTGCATTCAGGCGATGGTGCATTTTTTCTAGTTTCCCGTCAAGAATACCGTACTGCTATTTATCATTTCCATACTTGTAATGGGAAATATTTTCACAAACCAATCTCTTAATTTTTTTTTTATGGATGCAACAAGAACAGTAGTCTGTTATGACTATTAGTGCTAATAACTTCCACACACACATTATGATGTTTCAAGTGCTGTAAACGTATACGCCATTCCAAGCACAGTTGCCTACACTGTTCAGATACACAGTTAAGTTTTATCACCGATTGTGAATATTCCGTTTGGATACAAAAAATAGTTATTTTAACTTTCTAGAATACTACTACTACTTTTTAATTCTCAACAATTGTGCAGTATACTGTATTAATATTCTTGTCATGAACCTTAAAAAGCTTTTTATATGCTTTCCTGAATTATTAATGTTGCTCACGTTTTAGGTTAATTGAAAAATTGTTTTCAATGTTTATATTAGTTTTAAGATATGGGGTAAAATATAATTGCAAAACTAAAACTACCTCTCGAGTGCCACTTTAGACTGGTCTTCCAGTGTCATTAGGAATCAATTTTGTTACATTTTTAACTTTACCATGTGTTACAGCTGCAATTTCCGTTGTGTATTTTCATCTAGTGATCTCAGTAATGTTTAGGGTAATTCCTCCCCCCTACCTTGAATATGGAACAATACTACTTTTTGTTTGATCTCGTAATGTTTTCTTTCTTTGACATCGTCGTTTATGTTTTTCATAGAGAAGCAATGGATTGACGTCTCCTAGTCGTTTAATTTGGATTATATATCAAAATATTATGGCTAAAATACATGAGCATTGTAAATTGTATGATATTTAGGACAGTTTTTTTTATTTTGAGAACCTCAACCAGTTACACTCTACAATACCTTGTTCTGATTACACTGTCAAATTGTACACTAAGAGTATGATCTGGTTTGAAATTAGTTTCCTTATGAATTCATCAAGATTGAGAGGGATAAAACCACCTCAGTTGTTTCATGATGGGTATCCTCACCTATTTTTGTCATTGTTAGCTCATCATCTTTGAGTAAATTACTTGTTCGTACAGCTTGAGGTGCAAGAAACTTTTGATTTCGTTTTATTGCATGTTCCAAGAAATTTAACAAAGAAAAAAAACTGTTACCCTTCCTATAAGAATAGCAAATTAAAATAATTATATTTTTCCTATCATATGAACCTACACCTTCATGTATATAAGATTCCTGTGCACTTCGTGTGACTCAGCTGATGGAGACTCGTTCTACTGAAATCCACTAGCTGTTTGCCCTCATCTGCCCTGGTCTGAGCCTACCCTTGCTCGCCACTTGTTGAACCAGCCAGAGTATAAGACTGTAAGAACTTCGCATGCGAAGAGAGATTGGGCTAAGAGGGGCAGAATGAGGGTAACTTTAACTATATAAAGGTGTAGGTTCGAATGTTAGGAAAAATACAACTTGTTTTAATTTGTTATTTGTTCCATACAATACTCCCTCCATCTTCATATATAGGGGAGACACATATAGGAGGGAGGTACATCTCTCAAAAAAAAAAAAATAGCGTGGCTGTCCCATAAATGAATTAAATCTGAAAAATATCATCCTGTGAAAGTACTCACTCTAGATTCTCCAGAACTCCTTAGAACCATTCCTCAGAGTGACAGAGCTGCTCTACGTCTTAAACCACCTGTTGAGCTGCCATAACTGGACCTAAGGTGAATGTGTCCAAGGTTTTATGAGCTAAGTCCTTGAGGTAGAAAGAGGTAAAGATCGTTTCTCTCTTCCAAACGCCTGTCTGCAGGATTTGTCCAACTGCATAGTTGTTCTTGAAGGCTATTGAAGGATCCATACCTATAATATTGTGTGCCTTGACTGACCAACCCATGGAGACTTTCCACTTCCCCCGATACAGGTTGAGAGGGGACTGTCTATCGGAGCTGGCATTTAATGTTCCAACTTTTCTTGAAAACCTATCTTCCTAAGCAGTTGCTGGATAGCCTCTATCCGTGAAGTTGTAGGGAGGCTACTGCTCGATGTACTTGGCTGCTGTGCTTTTGTCTCCACAGATTTTGGATTGGTGGCAGTTGTCTTGTTGAAAAGGTTGCCTTCTAGGAGCTGCCTTAACAGGAGTTCAATGTAAAATGTCCTTGACGTCTTCTCTTCTGCCTGCAACTTCTTGGTTCAGGAGTTCTGGAAGGAAGTAACTTGACACATTTGACAATGGACCATTTCTGAGATTCAGCCAATTGTCCGAAGAGATGTCTTTGAGTTAAAGAAAGGAGGGATTGCCTTCTTTTTATGAGAATATTTGCCCATGTACAGTACTGACCGGGTGTCCCGTCTCTGATGTCTGGTTGACCGGGTGTCCGGTCTCTGATGTCTGGTTGACCGGGTGTCCCATCTCTGGTGTCTGCTTGACCGGGTGTCCGTCTCCGGCGTCTGGTTCTTTCATCTGAGAGTGAAAGCACCTTTAACTCTCTGTCCAAGTCCCAACTTGGAGAACGGTGAAGGGACTCTTGTCTGGAACGTTGTGGAGAGATGCGGCTCTTCTCTGTGTGCCGCTCAATCTTCGAGGAAGCACTGTGCCGTGTCACGCTTCTAGAACGTGAGCGGGAGGCATTCTCAGAATGTCAACAAGATGGACAGCTCTTCTTTCCATGCCATTCATACTTCACAGAATCACACTGCTGCAGCAGACTTCTGGAACGTGAGCGGAGTGTGTGTCTAGAATGCATTTACTGAGCTTTAAAGTTCAGCCTTTTTCTTGGTTAAAAATGTTTTTAAAAATGTCTCACTATAACTATTTTGATGAAGAATTTCATTTATAAGAAGTGGCACAATCTTCAGGAGTTTCATTCTGGCAAATCCCTTGTATATTAACTGCAATATTGATTCTATGTGGAAGTGATCTATATTACAAATCCAGGTGAAAATAACATGGTATGTACCATATAATTTACATACACAATGTCAATATCCTGGGAAATTTTATTCAGAAATCACAAGAATACTGCATTTAACTCATAATCAGTAGTTAGGCAAGCAAGCCTGGGTAGTTCGTAAAACCACTGTTGATCAAGTAACCCAACACTTACTATCAGGGTAACTGGAAACACTGTTAAACTGAAAGTACTTTGCTGGGGGACACAGAATTCACAAATAATATAAATGTATATGTAGTAAACATAAACTTCAACTTCAGCAAGAGAATGGAAATTAAAATCTTTAGTATAAATGCAATTTATTAACAGGATTGATTCTGAATTATTTTGGTACATCATTTCCAGTTTGATTTGCTAAACATTTAAAATAGAACTTAATATGCATTTATTATCAAAATAATCTACAATACCTTTAAGTGCAAATGCTGTAATTATAACAGCATATTTATACAAAAATCATTTTTATGCAGAATTTAAATTTTGCTCAAGTCAGTGGCAAGAATATTGTTTTATACCTTGTTGTGAAAATTCTTTTGAATTCCAGACACACTGGAAAATGCCAAGTTTATCACTCCCTCTTGTTAAATAATGCAAAATGGCAATGTAGCAAGGTATGTTCAATAAACTTCCAAGTATATTTGCAGAGACTGAATAATCATCATGAAATTTTCATTACAAAAGGAAAACAATTGATAAAGACCCAATATACAGTATATTCAAAATGAAAGGCAAACTATACCATCTGACACTGCACTGTGGATATATAAAACTATAATCTGTATTATCTCACTGATATTACCATGAAATTCATTATCGTAATTTCCAAATAAATGAGTTTCTAAATTAAGAAAAAATATTCAGCTCCCTGGATGATTTATGCATATTGCAGATATGCAATGGTAGTACATATTATTCTAAATTACCAACAAAATTTTTGGAGAGTTGAGCAAAACTAAGTTTTCAAAACAAAATATTTGTTGAATATGTAAACATTATTCCACTGAAAATTAACCAGTCCCTGTATGCACAATTCCAATATCAAAAACACAAATGCCATAACAATCTCCAGTGTCAACGACTATTCAAATGAATTTAGTAAATATGGCAGAAAACCAATCTCCTTGCTGCAAGTCTGTAGATGATGAATTTTGTACAATAATGACTTCATGAGGTAGTCTCTTGAATGTACCTGCAAGAAAATGAATTTTCTTAGAATTTTGTTCTTAACCCTTGACACCAGAGCAATTTTCACCTGTTTTTTCTTCCATTGTAGGGAGTGACCATGTATGTGCACCTTGCATGCCACACTGTAAATAATACTAAAGGTGCTTGACAGTGCCCCTTCAGCCCCAGCTTCATTGAAAAAGAATTTTCTTCAGAATTTTATTCTTAACCCTTGACACCACGGCAATTTTCACTTTTTTTTTCTTTTTTACTGTAAGGGAGTGACCATGTGCATGTGCCTTGCATGCCACACTGTAAATGATACTAAAGGTGCTTGACAGTGCCCCTTCAGCCCCAGCTTCACTGGTTTTGCCTTTTACTTTCCCTCTGTTCCCTCCGGCCTCATCTCATTAGGTATCCAACTTGTTTAAATTCACCTTGTTTCAATTTTCAAATTGAATTTAGGAACAAATACTTCGGGCAAGCCCTATGAATCTACAAATGTGACTCAGTAACAAATACAGTGGTTACCTCAACATTACTATTGAGACTCAAAAGACAAATGAAGCTTAGGGGATAATAAAATCAGTAAAGATTTCAAAGCTTGACAAAAGAAAAAAGTTACCACATTGATCAATACATGAACTGAAGATCTCCTCGGAGTGAGGGATGGGTAATTTTGCAAGTATATGTGGACTCTTGAGAGAAACTTTCACTGATCATCTAAAGTGATCATTATAGTTCTCAAAAGTGGGGAAAATTGTTTATCCATCTCTCTCTCTTGGAAAAAAACTCCACCAAGAGATAGTTGATCTTCATCCCAGATAAATGACTGACTGGGTCAGAAAAGCATAGAAAGTCAACCTTGCATAAAAAGCACACTCCTAAGGCTAGACAAAACAATTCTCATAATAAAAACAAACCGGTGAAAAACGAACCAGTCGTCCAAATATGTGGGAATTACAAGACTCTGATACCATGCAGGTGAATCCATACTGCTCAGACTTCAGCTAAGGAGAATACTTTACTTCAACTGAAGGAGTACCGGGAAGTGGAAGTATGTGTCCTACATGTTGACAGAATTTATCCTTTGCCCTTCCGAAAAGCCACCAGGATCAAACTGAACGACTCACCGGAAAGGGAGTAATAAGCATAAACCGGAGACAGAAAATGTCCATGGCTCAAAGGCCTCGTTGCATGACAGCTGTCCAATCTAGCCTTCCAAACTCTGAATTTTCCTATGTGAAGAGTGTGGAGAGAAGGATATCAGGAAGTTGACAGGTTTAAATATAACAAGTAGCACAAAGTATCCTTCCCTGAGGACTATCGCTACCAAATGTTCTATTTGATGCTTTGCCAGACACTTCTGAAAATCTGCACATGGCCCTCTGAGGATCCACACAACCTACTGAACTGGGATTTCAAAACTTCAGTTACGGTTACATGTGGAAAATTTTTCCACTTAGAATGTGAGCCAGAACTCCACTGAAGCAGAACTTGAGAGTAAATTGGGAAATTCTACATGGAACTTTCATGCAAAAAAAGTTGTAAGGGTAAGACCCTAAAGGGAAGACTTCAAAGGTAGTGCTAGGAATTTCTAATCTCCTGATTCAATACATCTTAGGTGAAGGCCTTAAAAACTTAGGGGTTAAGTAGGCATGATGGGCCACTGTCAAAAACAACTACTAATGGCTGAGCAGGGCTACCTAATATAATTTACACAACTGTTTCTGTCAATAAACAGAGTTGTAATAGGAATAAGACATTCTTCCCATAGACTCGGAAGTAGGTCTACAAGGAGAGGTTATAACTCTGATGCATCATAAACAAACTCTGCCTCTTCAGAACTAATATTTATAATTATCTTATACGTATCTACATACTCGTACGTACATTCATACACATACATATCTGCACATGCCTGTAAAAACATTACACATGCAGTATATGCTTATATATACAGTACATATATATACATAAAATACATAAAATAATATAATTACATGTAAGTATTACACTTGCAGTAATTGAGCTGTAGTGCTAGAACGAAATACCGAAATCAAAGGTACTTTTGCCTCATAATTAGGCCCAATTACTTTATCTATACAGACTTCACTTCCTTGGTCCAAGAACTAGAAACTTGCAAGTTGAACAGAGGAAGGTGAAAAAACGTATGTCATAAGCAAGACCTAACCCAGCTCTAAGCAGCTTCAAAACTGGAAAAGATGCAGTAGCATGCGAGAACCAGCACAAAGGGAACGCTTCTGAGACCGCCTCTGAAGAACAGATTAAGCCAGCAGCATGCCGTCACATCATCTAGTTTGGTTGGTTCCAAAGAATTCAATCTACAAACACAGTTGCGAGTACAAAACACTGCTCGTGTTAGGAGCAGAGCTATTAAACACTAAACAGTTACCTAGCTTCATATTTCATTAAAAATATAGTAAGATATAGTAATTCTCTTACGACTATTCATCCATTTCCCAAAGGCTCTACATGAGAATGTACCCTCCCATAATCAGAGTTCACTTCTTACTCGTTTTAACAGGAGCTGAGGTACAAGTAAACCAAAGAGCCCTGGTTAACGGATTCAATTTGGCAAAAGGAAGAGAACACGGAACAAAGTGACCGATGCACAGCTTGAATACTAAAGGAGAATCAACCAAAAGAGGGTGTGATGATAACCGAAAATCACCGCTAACTGAAAATCGGCGACTTTCACTCATTTTCGGCAAATTTCGGGGCTTATCGGCACCGAAAAGTGCCAATTTTCAGTTACTGGCACCTCTGTTAGGTATGTATCGGCGCCGATAAGCGGAAATCTGCAATTTTCAGTGCCAAAAATTGCCGATTTTCGTTCCTATACAAGCGCCATAAAACCTGATTGCCATTAACCAAGCCTGCCATTAATTGGGGACTGCCTGTAACTGTTTATGTAAATTATCAGCCTCTAACATCTTCCGATACCTCACAAAATTTACATCCTCTAATCAGACCAAGAAAACCACACTCGTGCCTGAGCAGCTAGTCTAACATAGGCTACAAGGTCATCTTGCAAAATCTAAACATTCGGTTTTCACAAAATCTTTCCTATACAGCCTAATGCTTTCATCTCTGCTTGTTGCAGATGACATAAAGCAAAAACAGAACCGAGCATAGTACTGTACACGAGAAAATTAGCCAGAAATCAACAAAACATTAGAAATGCCAATCTGACTGTCTATATAACAGGTTGGCATGAAGAAATATGAAAAGGACAAACATTCCAGCACCATCTGGTGGGAAAACAGATGACTACAATGACAGTCCTTGCAGGTTAGCCAAGCGTATTCTGACTTTTTTTAAGTGCCAATCGGCATGGAGACATAGTAACTTCAACAGTAGGTAAGTTCATTCCAAATAATGTACTTTCCTGGATTATCTAAATTTCTTTCTTGAAGCTATAGATTTTACATTACAGTTTACTGCTTTACAAAAGTCCCACAAATTACATGGATGATACAGCTTTTCATTTACAGTTTTGGCCATAAAAAGACCTCTGAAGTGTGAACAGACTTTATCTTGCAGTCTTCTCTGTTCCTCTCTTCCAGCTCCTATCCTTATCATCTTCCTCCCTGCTAAACTGTGATTCAAACTACTCATGATTAATGGATTTGAAATGAACAATGTTTTTGCAATTAAACACATTTTTTATACTAACCAATTATGTTAATCATAATTTTAGCCTCCTCCTCCCTTCCCTGCACTCTCTTTAGGCTGAGGTTGCTAAGAAGAGTGAAGCCTAGCAGGATGAGTATGTTTTAGACAAGAATAGTAAGATCTTGTAAAGTACCAAAATGAAAGAACAGTGTTTTCACAATGAAGAGTGTGTTCTGTACATTCCAAACAATGCACAAAAAGTGATTGTTAGGTGCAAGTTATGAAGGTTCAGTTACCTTCCTAATAAAGGAATTTGGGATTATAGGTTTGAACAGATGAATGTGGAAGAGTTCATTCCAGTATCTGCAGTGCAGAGTGCCTTCCAGATTTTCCAGTTTTATAACAAATCTATTTTTTTTTTTTATTGACATCGTTGCCTCTGGAAAATCCTGAGAAGTAGTGAATTATGATAAGTTAAAATCCCACGGGCTGAGGTGCCACTCGCTATACTATTTCATAAATCAAACTAAGGTTCCAGAGTTATTTCTATGACTGTGCTATTTTGGATCAATTATATTTACAGTCACAGAGGTAATCCATCTTGCCTGAGTATATATGTTATGATTAAGAACAGTATCTCAGTAAGAGGTACATTTTTTACTTACTTGTCTTCCTCTGTCTAAGGTTTTGAAGATTGAAAAATATGATTTACATATCCATCAGGTACATATGTCTGGACATCTGGTAATGATGAAATAAAAGACTGAAGGTCATCAGGTATTGGTCCATCCTGAAACAAAACACAATTACAAAATGGATAGACATAATTCTAAGGTTACTGTATTATAATTTTATAAAACTACACATCTACCAAGGGATTCAGAGCTGATGAAACAGTTTTTCGGCAACACCTTTTTATCAAAGCGTCGGATAAAGGTGAAAGTTGGCAATTGTATATTTTATAACCCTACCTAATTTTTGCAAGTATTATTTAGTACCTAAGTTTGATAGTTTAATATTTATATAGTATAAAATGAAGTTGCCGATGCCAGAACCGAGAAAATCACAGACAAGGACCCCAAAATAATTTGTGATGTAAACATAATATGAAGTCATGAGGCTTCGCCTATCCACCAGGTAGGCGGTGAATGGATATGGTTACACAGTCTATGCTTCAACAAATTTGATAATGGCCAGCAGGATAAGGAATTGTCCCCGTGGTTGCAAGACTGCATTTGTGCTATGGCTTGCCACTTTGTATACAAATGAGAAGGCCTGTATCAAGATTTACTATAGCATGAATAGGTTATTTCTATAGTGGGTAATAGTTTCTTGGACACCCCAGAAGTATGGGCAGGAGCTGTTAGACAATCCCGTCATTCTGAGGAGGAGTACTGGAAGTTGGACAATATTCACGAAAGTGCGGAACCAGTCATCAGTGACATCACTAGTGATGATGACAGGGATGATGACCTCTTCCTCAAGAATGACGATGAAGACATTTTGTAAATAAATTATCTATAGTGTTTAGACATTTTAGTTATACTGTATAGCTACAACATATTTAATAAAACACAATGATTATAACAATATGTTCCTCGTTCAAACTGGTTCAATATGTTTTCCTTTCCACGCATATCAATATACTGTAAATTGTGTTACATTTGATTGATGTTAAGCAGGTAAATAATAGCTTGCCCTCAAAATCTTGACTCCTACCATTACCTTTTATTTGCAGCGAGTATACGAGCACTGTTTAGGGTGCTGTATGATATAAATAAAAAAACAAGAAATATAGCAATGGGTTACATTAACTGAAACAAAACAATGGCGTTGACCTTTACACCTCTAACAATTGAGGGAAATGAGGTATCATTGCTTTTCATTTGAATTCTACTTCTATTGACCGCTCCTGACTTGCTGCAAATAGAAGGCTATAGTGTCAAAACCTGAGGTAAAGTAAAACAAATTGTCTTTTAGTATTCCCACCCTGAACAGATGTAGACCTAACAAATGAGCTATAGACTGGTTCATTATGTGGATGAATTACATACACTGAATTATCTGTCAATAGACGGGTTCATTATGTGGATGAATTACATACATTGAATTATCTGTAAAGTATAAATACTATGAATATCAAGAAAATGGAAGATTGCTGTGGAAGATGCGATGAAACCTCCACAAAATAATAATAATAAAATTACTGGGAATGATAATGCATTCAAGGAGACAATGACAAATCCTTCTCTCCATCATTGATATCGCTTTTGCCTAGGATGGGTGCTAATATCAATTAGTGAATACAGTATGTCATCGGCAAGTGGGCAGAGCCACAGTGAAGAGACATTTTCCCTTTATGTAAACTTCTCTTCACCGTGGGTGGAGCCTCATGATGTCATAGGTTAATGTCACTATTGTGTTCAAAACCCTTACCTGCAATTTTGATGGCTCTGGCATAGGAAAAACACTTTTACTCTGATAAATACCAGAACTATTGAACTTAGGTACTAAATAATACTTGCAAAAATTAGGCATTGTTATAAAATATACACCTGCCAACTTTCACCTTTATCCGAAGCTTTGATAAAAAGGTGTCAAAAAACCGTGTTTCATCAGCTATGACTCTCTTAGTAGTACAGGCAGTCCCTGGTTATTGGCGGGCTCGGTTATTGGCGATAAGGTTTTTTGGCGCTTGTCTAATGACGAAAATCGGCACCAATTTCCGCTTATTGGCGCCGATTTTCTGTTATCGGTGATTTTCGCTTATCGTCATGCCGTCAGAACGGAACCCAAGCCGATAACCAGGGACTGCCTGTACTGTACTCTTATTAAAAACTATACACTTAATAGCTGTATGGTTACAGTACAATTTTATCTAAGTTTGCAAATCCACATTTTTAAAGAGACACTGTATAGGGTTGCTTACCGAAATAATTTTAATAGTCAAAATTGCCACTTGATTGCATCAGCAACATTATTTTGCATACTGTAATTTTTATTCATGAAACTGATAATAAACCAACCTTCTTTCATTCATTGTACGAATTTCTCACTACAACTCATTTCCTTTAGGGAAGTGCAAGATTACTTTCAGGGTGATGTCCAGGTACTAAGTTGCAATAAATACTCAATACTTGGCACTCCTGAGCATGACTGGTATTTTAATTATCTCTGGGAGTGGCACAGCTAAGTGGTACAGTACGCTATTGGCAAGATCTGGGGTTCAACTCCTGCCTGTTACTTACTTAGTCAAGTACAACTAAGTATGGTAGCTTGTTGGGTTATCAAAAGGCCCAGAAGAAAAGAGATGGCTACCCAAGTACATTATAAAAACCTGTCACATATGCATTTATTTGATGGGTGTGAATAACTTCTCAAGTGTATATTTTCTGTAAAACTCAAACCAGTATTTCATGAAAAACCTAAAGCCCTTGAAGGTAGTTAAAGTATAAATAATTGTTTACTTTAAGAACTTGATACTGAGAAGCAACAAATTGTAAGAAATGAAGGAAGAAGTTGCATTACATGTCATAAAATTGCTGGGTGGCTTGCAAAGAAGTATATGTAAGGTTTAAGTCACATGGGATGAGATATGGGGGGTGTGTGTGGGAATACATTTACAGGCAGTTCCCGGTTATTGGCGGGGTTCCGTTTCTGAGGGTGTTATCGGCACTGAAAAGCGCCGATTTTCGGTTATCGGCGCCTCTGTTAGGTATGTATCGGCGCCAATACCCAATTATCAGCGCCTATAAGTGGAAATCGGCGATTTTTGGCGCCGAAAATTGCCAATTTTTCTGTAAAACTATACACTTAATAGCTGTATGGTTATAGTACAATTTTATCTAAGTTTGCAAATCCACATTTTTCGTCGCTAGACAAGCCTCATAAAACCGGATCGCTGTTAACCGAGCCTGCCGTTAGCCGGGGACTGCCTGTATTACCTAAATTTCTAAACCAACAACTGTCACTGGTAAAACGAAAAATAAAACAGTGTCCTTGATATGTCCAGGCTCACTAAAAACACTATCAAAACTACCTCTTAAAAATTAAAAAAAATTGTGAATATGAACATGTGTGAAGCCCTTGACAACTGATTAATTACGCAAGGTATAAGAGCATTGCCGTTAACCAATTCAACTATTACCTGTCAACATATTAGCTATCAAGAAACAAGAAAGGTACGGTAAATATGAAATAAATTCATATTTCACTATATGAAAGTAGTTTATATAAAATTACACCATATAAATGGAAACTGACTTTACTTTAGTTTAAAAAGTATTATCTTGCAACTTACAGTTTTTCTATTATGTCAGATAATCCAATTTTTAAAATCATTTAAATACCAAAGGAAACTCATAATGATAATAACTAAAACTGGGAATACTATAAAAAGAATTTTATAGATCCTTTCATTTGACAAGGATGTGACAAAGAAATATAATTAAATAAATGGTACAATAATCAAAACTGTAGATTCAAATGATAACCTGTTGTAATAAATTAAGAAATGCCTCCAGATACAAAGGTGAAATGCCTTACTTCTTCATATTAAATGGATAATACTTTTGATGCATATATACTTTTCATTACCTCGGTAACCAGTCCACCATCTGATCTATGGACAACAATCTGGTCTTGACTCTGTCTGAGGAGAGAAACTTCATTAAGCAGAATCCTTTCAATAGTTACTGGATCAGCATCTTGCAAAGAGTCAACCATGCAGTAAGAGTCTTTGTCTCTTTTAAGAAGTTCTTCAAGATCTGCACTCTTCACCCCAGGATCTTCAAACATTTCCTGTGAATATAAAGTAACATTTAAATGATGTAATAAACTTCACTCCCAATTAAATTCCCCTGAGAAAAGGGAGATTACAAATAATAAAAGAAAGAACACTCTCAACCATAACGGTATCACTGGTATAATGTTTCTCCAGGGTATTTCTTCTTCACTTGATGAGGAAGCTGCTCTTAATATCAGTTTCATAACAGTTACAAGGTAATTGCAAAATGGTATTACCACAGTCAAGCCAAAAGGAATACAGCAGTAAATTCTATAACTATGAAAAAGGCAGTAATACATGAATACATTAAAAAAAAAAAAGGGGATCTGATCAACACAGGTACTAACATTGCTGATTGCTAGTAATCAAAGAAAATAGGGGGAATCAATTAAAATATCACCACTTTTTACATTGATTTAAGGTACACGGTTTTAATAGTATCACTCTAGATTTACAGGGATATAACTAGGATTATTATTTCATGAACTTGAATAGACAAGGTAAAAAAAATATTGACATACATGGCTGCAAAAACAACTTACATGAGATGATGGTGACAGAGATGTTAATGGATATGTAGTTTTGACACCAGGATCAACGCGCTTATTAGGGGGTTCATCAAGTACTGGACTGCAGCAGCTTTCTTCTGAGTCACGCAATACTATTGTGTTTTCTCGAGAAGGAAAATTATCATCTTGCTGGGGCTGCAAAAAAAAAAAAAAAAAAAAAAAAAAAGTCATAATAACAATAGAATATAGAAGCAAAATACAATATGCTTAAATTATATATGATCCCCAAAGCTCTACATGTAACATTCACACTACTAATTAACTAGTCTTATCTGTTTTTCTTACTATGCTCAGCACAAGAAATACTCTTGTAGAGAATTTACCATCATTAACACGACAAATGACTGTGAATATAATATCCAGAAGTAGCCTTGACTTACATTCATTTACAGTAAAGTATATCTATGTTTCCATGGAAGATAAGTGAGTGAGTTTTACTTGGTATACCATGTAATTTACACCAATAATAATATTGTATGAAGAAATCATTCACATTAAACAGTGGTATCATAAAAATAAGTAATGACTTAATGAAGAGAAGTCACAGAATGCCAACAGTTAAATAGGAGCATTAAGTAGAAATATACTAGAAGCTATCATACACAAATAGATACTAACAAGGTGGTTTAACATGTGTGTATTTTAATGTCATGATTTTTTCTTCTCTTTTTTAATTTTGATTTTTTATGCACAATATTAAAGCATTTTACTTGAAAAATAGATAGAAGAACACAACAATGCAATATTATAATATCTACAGTAGTGTTTTATGCGGAAGTTTTATGCTTGTGCAAATAATTCAACCTCAGTGTAACAGACAACTCGATCCCATCCTCCAAGGTACTGTATGACCATTCGGTGCATTTTTGCCACCACAAAACCTATAGCTTCAATTTACATTCTTTAGGTGGATTTAAGGGCAGGATTTCTCAGCAAATTACAAAAATTCTTGACTTCCATTTCTAAAGTCAAGATAATTTTCCAAGTGAGACAATCATCTGGCCATCCAAAGAGGCAAGGCAAAAGAATGAAAAGGGCCTCCTTTCTAAAGGCTAGTGCAAGTATTCCATGACTCAAGTTAGAAAAACTGACTCAAGTTAGAAAAATCTAAAGGAAAGGTTGTATAACTTAGACTATCCTAGTCACTATTCCTTTCCATGCACTTTGTAGGTATGACCCAATTTGGATGTATTACTGCATAGGCCTATTTGTATGCACTTTGAAATATTTTATTTCTCATTACATAAATAACAAAATATTTTGTTAAACTTAAAACTATATTTTGAATTAGCAAAAATACCCTGCTTTAATTCATTACTTAAATATTGTTATAATCTGTTACAATATATACCTAATGTAAAATAGAAATTATTGGTAGAGAAATTTAAGAAGGCAAAGATATCTAAGATAAAATATATGCATTTGTCGGAAACAAATTTCTGGGATAAAAAAAAAACCATAAACAGCTGTCTTGCTGCCATCAGGAACAGCAATTAGGAGGAAAAATTTTTTATAGAGACCACAAATGAAAAAATAAAACCATAAAAGGGGCTGCCTCACTGAGTTTTAATGATCTAATGGCCCTAGATTGAAAAAGGAAGATACATTATTGGATGAGTAATGATTACTACTTCAAATTAACACATTTTGTACTGCTCTTTTGCTTTGTTTATAATTAAAAATTTATGACACTTTGTTCTTAAAGTGACGAAAACAAACCGAGCACTTAAAAATTCCATGTGAACAGCAATCCTTAGTGTGACTGAAATAATGAAAACAGGGACCACCTACCAACAAATCATCACTTTCAAATTCCTCCTGTTGGTTTCCAAAAAGGTGGTTCTCGTCAAATTCTTTGGGTAATATCCTTAAAATCACCTCCTGTGCATTTCCTCTGGAGAAAAAATATTGACAACATTATATACATTTAAAGTAAGTAAATGACGGTGAAGTAGAAATAAACAATACATAAATGTTTAAAACACGGTCTACCAAAGTGAAGCATAAAAAGAAAATAAAAGCAGCCAAGTGACTCCTGAATAACTGTTGACCTGGACTGATAATCAGGTAGTGGGTAATCTCAATCTTCATCTCAACATGTTTTTACTATATTTTTACTGTTTTACAGATATTTACAATATATACAAACTATTAGTTAATGGGAGTAAACTGTATACAGTACTATACTGTACAGTAGATGAGAAATTGCTTGTGAAATTAAAGCAAGTAGATGAATTACCATATACCTTTAAAACTGGAAAACAAAAAGGAAACATTTCTAAGAGAAAAATTTTGCAATTATTAAAGAAAATGTTGAAAGTACCATTCACCAAAAATCATTCTCACTCTTATAATATATACTCTGACGGTTGGTACCAAATGCTGTACAGTATTTACTTTTGTTTTTTACATTTAGGTACTTGTCAGCTATAAATGAACACACATTAAAGGACAGTGTATGAGATACCATCACAATAAATACAACTAAATTTCTTAAGCAATAAAAAATACAAAGTTCTTAGGTGATGCTTAATATAAAACAATAAAGCCCAAAGAATGTACAACATACTATATTATAAACAAATTTCTGTTATATGAGTACATTCATTTATGTATGTTGATGTCTATCAATGATCTGCAATAGTTCTATATTATCATCATTATTCAGAAGATGAACCCTATTCATATGGAACAAGCCCACAGGGGCTATTGACTTGAAATTCAAGCTTCCAAAGAATATGGTGTTCATTAGGAAGAAATAAAAATATGGTGGCCATTAGGAAGAATTAAGATGAGGTAAGGGGAAATACAGAAGGAAGAGATCTCGCTTATTTAAAAATAAAAAATTAATAAATAGATAAAATTGTATTAAAATGCAAGGAGAACAGTATTAGGGCAGCAATGCACCGCGTCTTCGCTTGAACTTTTCAAGTTCCAATTGCATGACATCCTCAGGGAGACTGCTCTAGTCCAACGGTGTGAGGAATAGAGGACCTTTGGAACTGAGAAGTTCTACAGCGAGGCACATTTACTGCATATTAGTGCTGCTGTTCAGCAAATCTGACTGCTCTTGGCAGGAAAAGGGGATCAGGGATCAACTGAGAATGTGAAAGATCTGTTAAAATACAAATTATGAAAAACTGACAATCAAGAGACCATCTGCTAATGGTCCAAGTCATAGCTGCTAATACTGTATTACGAAACAGAAACCTACCACCACGAACCACTCTTTCTAAAAGAGATAAATCTCTGGCAGAAGCAGACGTCCATACCAGAGAACATTATTCAAGTAAAGGAAGGACAAATGACCTGTAACAAGTTGCACTGATTTCACCGTTATAAATATACGAGGCCTTTTGTACTATACCTCACTTTTGTGCACCATTTGCTGACACTTTCATTAGATGTTTCTCAAAAGTAAGATGAGAGTCAAAAGTTACACTTAGAATAGTTAAAGCTCCAGACTCATTCAACAGAGTCCCATCAACTTGGCGGTGAGGATGGGGTGGAAAGCCTGTATGAGAGCTGCTAATCAACAGTGTTTTCGCTTTACTGGAGTTCAGCCTCATACCCCACCGACTACAGTACACCATTCGTTAATCCGCTCCATGTCCCGATTGAGGCTAAAGTCAGCTTCATTCTCATAAGTGGAGGCTTTACGACACCCACATGCGTAGCATCATCGGCATATTAAATGATCTTGTTTTTCAGGTCAACAACCATATCACTTGTATACACTAAAAATAACAGTGGGCCAAGAACATTGCCCTGTGGAACTCCAGACACAATAGGTCTTGGTTTGCTGAGATCCCATCAACAGCAACTCGCTGCTGCCTACCTGTGAGGAAATCTTGAAGTTAACCTAAAACATATCAACCCACTTGAAGATTCTGGAGTTTATAAATAAGTGCTTTGTGATTTACTAAATTGAATGAAGCAAAAGGCATGTTATATCTAAACAAGCATTGCAGATACCTAACAGCTTCTAATGTGCATACTGACTATCAGCAAAACCCTTTAGATTCCACATACATAATGGCTTAAAAATAAGATTTTCTGCAATTTTGGAAAGCACAAGGAGAATAGAAATTGACCTGCAGTTACTGCAGTCTGCAGATATGCCATTCTTTGGAACAGGCACTGTATTGCTGAGCTTACGCTCATCCGCAAAGGTACTACGTCAACATAAAAATCTAAAGAATCTACTAATCTTGGAAGACAATACACTAGAAACTTTTTTAAAAAATAAAGGGGAGAAACCATCCGGATCTTCACCCCAGCTATCAAGAGTATCAATTATTTCCTTAACATCCCTAGATCGAAATACAGATTTTATAAGAATAGGTTCAAGATGTCAAGTATCAGGGGGCGGGACATCCTCAGCTGATTGCTTAGCTTCAAAAGCTTTGATGAAGTACTTCAGCTTTTGCTTAGGTCCAGTAACCAATATGCCATCAGCTGTTAGTCGTGGAGGAATGGGAGGTAAGCCTGACCCAAAGATAGATGATGCCAATTTGGTCCACCACAGATGAGGCTGAGTTATTCCTTCAAGTTTCCTCTTTAAGGAATTATTGTAATTTCTCTCAGCAATATGATAAATTCTACTTGCAGCACAGTGAGACTTAACAAAAATGGTGTAATTTTCATGTGAACGGTTTCATCTCCATGTGTTAAATTTGGTCTGTTTGTCATGGTAAGCTCGTCTACATGTATCATCAAACCATGGCTGGTCATTTGTTCTGAATTTAATGACCTTTCTAGGGGAAATATTTGGAATTCACAAGACCTAAGTACTGTACCTAAATAGTTCAATATGCATAAAAAAAAATTATAAATGCAATCAACAGTGATAAAATATTCTCTTATGTACTGTTGTGCGTGTTAATGATACAGTACGAATACTTTAGAATCAACTAAATTTGTAATAAATCTCTTTCTCTCTCAGTACTGTACATATCCTTTAATGAAATATGAATTACTGTATCATGAAGATAAAAATACAAAACTAAACCTTCAAGAAGTTTACGACACATATAAATGAGTGCGTGTGCATGCATGTACACGTAAAAAAATGGGAACGTACATACGCATGCAAACACTCATTCTCATGCATCTTGAACTTCTTGAAGTTTTAGTTTCATATTTTTATGTTTATTATACAATAATTTAATGAAATATGAATTACTATATCATAACAAAAATACAAAACTAAAACTCCAATAAGTTCATGACGTTTACCAATGAGTGTGTGCATATGTACGAGTATGTATGTTATAAAAAATTGTAACTTGTACATGTATAAGCATGCACTCATTCGTATGCATCATGAACTTCTAGGAATTTTAGTTTTGTATTTTTATGTTTATGATACAGTAATTCATACTTCATTAAGAGAGAGAGAGAGAGAGAGAGAGAGAGAGAGAGAGAGAGAGAGAGAGAGAGAGAGAGAGAGAGAGAGAGAGAGAGAGAGAGACAAAAATACAACTTCTACACTAGTGACAGTACATACACAAACCATCAATGTTACAAGCTGTTGACTGGCTACTTCCAACCCTTCCAGCCAACAGCATGTCATCATGGGGAGAGAGAGAAAGAGAGAGAGAGAGTGAGAGAAGGGGGGGGTGAACTGATATTATGTTTACCTCGGTAAAAACAATTACAAATGTTGGGATGATCGTTCTTTTTCTACATATTACGATGAAAATAGATCAATATAATAATATACAGTACAATACTGAGAGAGAGAGAGAGACGGGGAGGGGGGGGGCGGTGTTGAACCAAGGCATGTTTACATCAGTACAGTAAGCTGTTTTGTGATTTTAAGGGATTTTACTTTAGCATTTTATTGATATTTTGCTGTGTTTACATTGATATTAATATTTGAAAATTAGTAAATCATTTATTTTATCATAAAAATGTATTTAGTAACAAGAATAAAATGAAAATACAGTAATTAGTAAATATTGCTCTACGAAAAAGATGTGCTAATTAGTGAATTTTCCGTGATATATTTGGAGATAAGTTCCACAGAAAAACCCGTGATAACTGAAGGCGAGAATGCTGATCTGCGATCTAGCTGGGAGCGACTGTACTGTATGTCCATCTCAATGGTGCAATGATTGGAAATACCTACAGTATATACTCACAGACCTTGGACTTCACAATAGCCGGGACATCTGTGCATATGAATGCTGCTATAGTAACAGAGGAAGTGACAAAAGATCAGAGAGAGACAAGCCCCTGAAAGTTGGTATATAAGCCAAAGACCTGGTGTTAACAGCAGTCAGTGGAGGTGGTCACGGAAATTTTGAAATGACAAACATTGAAATGGTCAAGAAGGCTCAAATTCAATAGCAAAACTAAGGTTGTGGTCACTAAAAGGGAAGCAAAGGAAAAATCTGGGAAAGTTACCATGTGGGTACTGCAAGAGGAGTGTATACAGGTGAATTCAATACTATGTACTGAATGCAACAGAGAGGGCACAAGAGATACTCAGGATTGAAATTTATAAATAGACTAAGGGATTTTTGATGCCTGAAATGATGAGACGATCACACAGGGAAGAAAAGGAGGAGTATGCTGTGGTAGAAGAACAGGCCTTAGAACAAGCAGAACTCTTAGACTACTATGTAACTGGCAAATATAAATACTGTACTGTATTTCATAAGTAAATGTTTAAATTTACAATGTGCCTGTAAGGACTGTATTATTGTAAGCAGCAGAGAAGTGGGCACTTAAAAAGAAAATGGAAGATTTAAAATAATGTAACTACAGAGTGCTAAGATACATGATTACTGTTCATTAAGATTACTATACAGTACTAAGATGATGCTCCTAAGAGATGTGGTGTCTTGAGACTAAAACAGATGGAAGTTTCAAAGACTAAGCTTGTTATGGCAAGTGGTGAGAAGGAAAGAGGAACAGTTAATCACAGTGGTAGTAGTACAGAGCTATGAATCTGAAAATAGCTGGAAAAAGACCATTAGGAAGACCCAGAAAATCTTGAGGAATAGATGGGAATTCACTGGATGAGACACTAACAACTCTGTAAAGCAGTGGTTCCCAACCTGGGGGAAATTTCCCCCTGGGGGGAAATTTGAAGCTACCAGGGGGGAAATAATTACACTACCTACTAACTGGTGCACAAGAAGCAGCCTCAACCTTCTCACTAATTCAATTTTGAAGTAGAAGAATAAACAAAAGTCCTTTTATTTTGCTACTAGCCGCTCTCTATGGCTATGCGGGTAACTAACCGCTCTCTATCTAACTATTTGTTTATCAGTATATTTGTCGATAATGGAAAAATAAATTAGTAGTTGTCACAGTGTGTTTTAACTACTCTTTCCCTCATACACATGAAGGGGGAAATCTGGAGGGTTGCACTGGGTGCAGGGGGAAATGACAGGAAAAAGGTTGGGAACCACTGCTGTAAAGGGAATTATTACATAAAAATATTGTTGATGATGATGAGGATAATGATGATGGTGTATGCAAGTGTGGTAAAAAGACAAGAGGCATCAGAGCTGCCCAGAAAAATGAAGAGTTACCTGGAACAACTATGGTAGGCCACATAGATTTAAGGTACCATAGGTGACTGTCAACATACCAGAAGCAAATGGAACCACAGGACCAGGATGAAAAAAACCACAAGCATGCACAGAAGACTTAATGAGGTAGACATCTGCATGAGCACCTAGGCTCCAATGAGTGGGGAACATACCTTCTACCTATTAATCACCTTGTTACCAACCTTCAGCAGCTGTTTCAAGATCATGCTGGAATACTATATAAAATGTCAATACAGTAATACGTGGAAGCCAAAACTCATCACTTAATCAACATTCATCCATTTGCATGTCTGATGAAATTTCCCAGAAATATACTAAACAGTTAACTGCATTTGGTTAGTAGCAACCTTATCCTAAAAGGAAAGGGCAGCACCGTTGGATACACCATTTCTAAAGGAGAAAAGTTTAATTTAATAAACATGTCTGATGCTTGGCAGTCTAATCTGGCGAGTATTCACTCCTACCTCTAGAAGGAAACTTGTCTAGATTCTCAAATGTTTTTAAAAAATGACCAGACTACCCTCTGACTGCTCAGAATTTTGTGCAATTCTTAAGAAAATCTCTGAAGACAAGCTGGAGTCCAATTTTGAAGTGAAAGCTGATTTACCAAGCATTTACTGAATTGTAGCTATACAGCCAAGAGATGCAGTTGGAGTGGTGAAACAGCAGGTTAGAACTCATGAAAATTAGGATGAAGTACAAGATCTAAGGGTGGAACTGGGAGAAAACCTCACAGTTGCACTATGAAGTAATAATTTAAGAGGTTGGACAGCAAGACTAATGAAAGGAATGGGAATGGTGGTACAGCAACAGATTACTAAGTGGGTGCAGCACAGGACCAAAGGAATGCTGCATCCACCCTTCAGTAATGCTTAGCCTATTATGCCAATACAACACAGTACTCCAACTATTTACACCTGAGAAAAACATGAGTCCATCAAAGTAACAGCTTTTGATACACATGCTCACAGAGTAAATAAACTACAGGTATACTGCAGAATCATCACCATGCCAACTTTTCAAGTAACTGATAAAAAGTATGAAAAGCTGAAAAGCACTCAGCATAGCTATCACATCAAATCCTTGGAATGATGTAAGCCAAGACCAACATAACCTGGGGACTGCCTGTGTATGGTGTGGCAGGTAAGATTATCGATTCACCTTGGGTGGAGTTGCATCCAATGTTCATTATTGATTTGCTAGTTTTGAGTATGCGATCAATTCTTGTTAACCAACATCTGGGTGATGAGGCATAAGTAAAATATTTGGTTTGTTGTTAGTGTAAAATTAAGAAACATGAAGTAACACTGGTATCTAAGTGCTGTTTCCTTATAAAAACAACAGAAAACTTGAAACTGGTCATCTTGACTGATTACTTAAACCTGTCTTGGATGCAACTCACAAAGCTGTTCTTGATGCTGACAAAAACTGATGCTTATTTAATTTACTTGAAATTATATAATACATTTAATGAAATTATATTTGTTAACAATGTGTGTTCCACATAAATTGGAAATGGGTCACCCATTACAACTGAAAAAGTAGCAGCTCATCCCACTATACAAATGTAAATGGCAACAGTTTTCTAAAAATCTTACACTTTCAAATTTATGTAGTTAAACAATAGCCTATCTGAAGCAGAATTTTTTCCCGAAAAAACTTACCTTGTAAGTACAATATGCGCATCATCCTTAATTACCAATGTCTGAGACTCAATCAAAGCCTTTACTTGCTCGACGATGACTTCCTCAGTTAAAACAAGTCCACTCTTAGCTACAAGTCTAATTTCTGCCAAAGGTTTTGCATTTTCATTAAAACCACTTTCAGGTACAACAGTCTCATTAACACTACCAAACACATCTTCACTCATTTGTACTAAAGATTCCTGCTTCCAAGGAACTGCAGGTTCATGTATCCCCAATGCAGGTTCTGCTTTTCCTTGAACTAAATGATCTTGGTTTACTTGTACTTCATGATCAGCCTTCTCAAGTTCTATATGGTCTACTTTTTGGTTTCTACTTAGTTTTCTTTCATACTGAACTCCCATTTCTGATGTAGTCTCTCTGCTAAAAGGCCTTTTGTTAGTTTTACACAAATACTTTTCAAGCCTGTTAGTTTCCAATAAATTACCACTGGGATCAGATTGGCTTTGTACGATAGGATGAACTGAAATACTAGTTCTTTTAACACTGTTATGGCTGGACTTAACTTTTGTCTTAAGTCTTCTATGCACCACAACATTTTCCACAACATTTTCTGTCCCAAGGAAATTCTTTTCTGACCTTGAATTAAATTTATCTAAATTTAAAGTTCTTGTAATTCTACTTTCCTTATTAACACTAGGAGATGAAACGCTTGCTTTTCTATTTTCACTGGGGGATATTCTGGAGACATTTTTATATGACCTTGCACCACTATTTTTTGATGTCCAGGCATAAGGAAGTGAAGTAACATCTTGTGGTCTCCCTTGCCTGACACTGCTAACAACATTTTTGACTACATCGTCTAAACTTGTTATAACTTCTTTAGATGGCTGAATACAAGTGAAGGAGTCTTCATTCCCTCGTAATAATATATAATAACTTTTGTGATCTGGCCCAATAACAGGACGGATCTGAGACAGAGTTTTCTCAACGTCATTCTTGGCATCATGACTTGTCCCTGAGGCAGCTATCTTGTTACCAGAGGTCTCAGCAGCACTGACTCCACTTCGACTGTTATTACGCTTTCTTGAGAGGATGGAAATTCTTTCCCTCCATTTCATTTTCAAGACCTGAATGAAAGTAAAATTTAAGTCTCACATACCATGAACTACAGTAACATATGGTCTATTTTGTTCATGTTTATAAAGAAAATTTAAGTAGATTTGCTCTTAATGTAATGTGAATGAAATTCTGTAAACTACAGAGACTTTTTGTAACTACAAAAAATACAAACAATACTTGCTGAAAAACAATCTCAGGGCAACGGGCAAAAACATAAGCCAAAGGGTATTTAAGTATGTACTTCATCAACAACACTGAATAATTTAACCAGACCTCTAATCCATAAGCTAATTCTCATGGGGCTAGCATAAAGGATCTGTTCTTAAATAAGAAGTAAATACTGAAATAAGGAAAAGTTATATGTTAAGAACCCAGGAGAGAAGAGACTAAAAAGATGGGGCAAAGAGCAAAAGGCAGATGGCAATGCAGCTCTGAGCTGAAGAAGCACTGCAAAGAACCTTCACTATAGTTCACAGAGCACATTACATGACAGGCAGTAATCCTGCACATACAATAATTATAGACATGAAAATTATTTCCAATTTTTAAAGTGTCCACATAAACACGCCTTTGGTGAAAACAAGATTGTATCATGAATCAGGAATTGGTTGAGAGATGTTGGTGTACAGAAGCTGGAGAAAAAAGAAACTCAAGAGATGGTTTGGGTATGTGATGAGAAGGGATGAAGAACAGTTGGTCAGAAATGCAAGATAGATATGGAAGTAGCTGGATGAAGACCTGTAAAATGGCCCAGAATGAAGAACAGTTGGTCAGAAATGCAAGATAGATATGGAAGTAGCTGGATGAAGACCTGTAAAATGGCCCAGAAAATCATGGAAAGGAGGATAGATGAAGAGACACCTGACAAGAGTTCAGACAGAAAGAGTACAAGACTGAAGAGTGTGGAGAGAACTCATGGCACATCGAACTCCATAAAGTGAAAATCTAGAAAAGTATTTCTTGGATTACTATATCTAAAAATTATAAATTTTTCTATTGTATACAAAATATCAAATGTATAATTTCCAAGATATCAGTATCATGAAGAAATTAACGCAACTTTCTTTGGTACCATATGTTGTATTTATTACGCAGTACTTTTCAGACTATGCAGTCTAATGTGCTGGCAGTTAGGATGTGAAGCCCTTGGTTAAATTAAATTAGGATATACTCCTGCCATTCCTGTTGTCAATTATGATGCACAGTTACTGGCTTCCTTCAGTTCACCCAGATCAGGAAGCCAAAGCTTGCGCATCAAGATTCATTATCCCTATAGTAGGTTAGGATGCATCTGTAATTACTATTACCAAATTTTCTGTGTCATTCTGTATCTCTGGTTTTACTCCATTCTATATCTCTGGTTTTCTTCTTCTTCATTTTAACATGCTTATGCCTTATTTTTTTTTTTATTTCACATATGAACCAAGCCCATAGAGTTTTCCAGTTGATCCTTTGGTTTGGAGAATATTTCATTACTGCTCATGGCGTTAATTACTCACATTGCCTTTGTTTTTTCTATGCAAAAGCTCCAATTTACATAATGATCACCCCAAAGGCTACTACTATAGGCTAACTATATGTATGTGTAAGGTTTGTGGAAACAAAAACAAGTGGTGTGTTACAAAAAGATGGGTAGAAAATGAGAATAAGTTATGGCTTAAATAGTGGGAAAAACATATAATACAAGTGTTTAGCAGGAAATTACTCTCTAATGGCTTGCATACTCGCTTATTAACCGTTGTCATAGTCAGTTATCTTGGGCTAGTCCAGTTCTATTGGCTCGGTAGACTAGAGTACAATGTCATTTGAATATTTTAAAAGTGTAACTAAGGGACACCATGAATTATTACTGCACAAACAGTGACATGCGACTCGTCACTAAGTGCTTGTGCTAAGTCGCAGCTAAGTGATGAAGCAAGCCTAGAAAAAATCAAAACACGATCTAAACAGTCAAGTTAGGTGTATAGTCTCATCCAACGATAAAGTTTAAACATTGACAACTTCTCAAAAATCCATAAAACGAGTCTAAACATCACTAATAACAATTCGTCAAGGAATTTTGCAATGAGGAACAACTATAGATTACCTTTACACTTCACCACGATATTATACTTTGAGTTTACACTAAACACATTTGCAGGCGGAAGAAGTATATTTTAGCCGCTAACTTGACTCGTCTTCTTCCTAAGTCTGTGAAGAATTTTGATACGAGGTACCACTTCAGCGATCTTTTCGTTCCCCGTGTCATCTTTTCATTTCTGAATATTTCTTAGTTTAATAACTTTATCTTACAGTGTATTTTCAGTGCATTTTCTGTTTTCTATCCCATGGGATTAAAATGTCCGTCGCCGGAGTGAATGAAACAATTACTTTTTTTTTCCTAAACAATCACGTCATGGCTTGTTAAGAGCCGATGGTTTGTCTCGTTTATTTATTTTTGGAATCCTTCCATTGACGTTCATTTGCTCCCATTAGACATTGTTTTTCATATGCCAGTTATAGTTTCTAGTTCTGTCTTGTATATTTTCTTGTCATAGCTTTGTTAGATGCTTATCTTCAGCATCTGGAAAATGTTCAAGTTTTTATATAATTTCAGTGCCTATGGTAGCTGTGAGCTTGATTTAATATAATTTCTTATTAGACAGTTTCCTATCAGTAATTCTAATTCATTTCAGATGTTTTGTTGCTCAAAGGCTGAAAATTTATAAGACCACGAGTTAGTTTAAAATGGTTCTCCATGATGTCTCATTCTTGCTTCTCTGTCTTTTTTCATTTCTTCTACATTTTTGTAATCCGTGATCTTCACTACAATTTACAAGCTTAGATTCCTCATACTCAAGCTTTGGCTTATGAATGCAGTTGGTTCTTGCGTCTAATTATATTCTGACATTCATCTTTTATCTTAGTGATTTTAGCCATGATAGTCAAAAGCCAATATGCAATTTAATGAAATTTTGTTTGTCGACTCAGAGATCTTGGGCCCTCTTAAGTTCAGGTTAACAGAAGTAAATGTATTAATCTCTTAATATTTTTTTCATTCTGGTAAACTAACTTATCTGCTGTTTATGCACATAAGTCGCAGTGCGCTGGGTGACAGAGTGAAAAAAATCGCAATGGATCCGGCAATTTTCCTGTCTTGTTACCATTACAACAAGATTCTCTTATATTGCTTGAAAGGTCTGGAATTTGTAGACTGTGTTGAATGGTGCTTATCATAGACATTGGGGCTTTGACTGCGGTCATACGTTTTTCAATTACGGTGAACAACTGATAGCAAAATGTTTTCTATTTTTCTTCATTCAGTTTCCAAGTTACAACTTTGTTGCAATCAATCCCAATGATCATGAAGATATGTGGTATAAAAGTCGTGTGGGTCTCCTTGCCTTTTTTCGTCTGTAGTAATCTTGACATCTTTTTCCTCCTTGATCTTTTTTTTTTTTTTTTTGCCAGTTCGTACTGTTTCCATAAGAATGTGACCGTCTTTTACCAGGTGACATTGTTCTTTCTCCCCCCCCCCCCGTAGCTTTAGTTGCGGGGTCAATTAACTTGGATGCACAGCCTAATAATGTGCCTATCCGCCTAGTTTTTAAGCAAAAATAAAATACTCCTATTTTTGACATACTCAAGCTTTGGCTTATGAATGTAATTGGTTCTTGCATCTAATTATATTCGGACATTCATCCTTTATCCTAGTGATTTTAGCCATGATAGTCAAAAGCCAATGTGCAATTTAATGAAATACTGTTTGTCGACTCATAGCTCTTGGGCACTTTAAGTTTAGGTTAACAGAAGTAAATGCAATAATCTCTAATATTTTTTCATTCTGGTAAACTAACTCATCTGCTGTTTATGCACATGTCGCAATGCGCTGGATCACAGATTTAAAAAAATCACAATGGATCCGGTGTAGCAGGAAATTATTCCCCCCTGGATTGATTTCCCCCCGGGAATAACAGCCCAGGCTGTTTTACCCCCTGGGGGAATTTTGGGCCTACGATACTCCCCCCCTCCAGGCCATTTCTCCCCTCTACATGTATCCACCTTTGCGGCGTGTTTAGTACAAGCCCGTTAGGGATTTCCGTATAAACAGAAACAAAAGACTGTAAATAACAAAGATAAAGCCCCCAAGAGATGGTTTAGTCGTGATGATAATTATCCTGTGCAGCAGGCTGTCGCTGCTACACGTCGCCGTCATAGCCATACTCTTATAACAGCAGTGGGGTTGGGGGAAACTTGGTCCGGAGGGGGGAATATTATCCTGGGACGAAATTCCCGCAGGGGGAAATATATCCTGGGCCATATTTCCCCCGGGGGGAATTTCGGACAGGGGGAAATACAGACTGTTACACCGGTATAATTTAAACGAACCAGCACTGTTGTTGATGCAAATTAAGAACTTCCATGACATCAGACCTTGCAAAAAAAAAAATAGTTTAGTAATATGGAACCTACATTATAAAACAGCAGGAAACTCGGTTGAACATCATAACTCGAACAGGAATCAAGGTGAAGGGCTGAAACTTTTACAAGATGGCAGAAAATGGTCTTAAACATTTAACTAAAGTTGGGTTTCGAGGAAAAATATCTAATCCTTGTTTTAATGGAGAATAAAGGTAATACAGTAGCGCTTTAGTATGAAAAACTGTAGTGCGGTTCCGGTGCTTGATCTTAAACTGATGACTCGTGTGGTCACTTTCTGACCAGAGTTTTTTTTTTAATATGCTTGTCTCTACAAGGCTTAAGCTCTCAATAAACGCTTCAACATCATGTTGTGATGATGAGGATGGGTTTATTTTAGCTCTAGTTAAATGTATCTGAATTCGTCAGATCTACCTTATGCATTTATGAGCGGTAATAGACTTCCGTCCTTCGTAGTAGGGTGGTTAAGGGTAACGTCCGTCTGACTTATTGGGTGGAGGTTTGAATCCTGCCACAGGTGTCAAAGTATTTTCATTTATTTCTTCAGTTTGGTGTAAGGCTTTGTAGTGGAAAGTGTAAACAAAAAGTGTGAAGAAATCGAGAATTTAAGAGGTCAGTGTAGCTATTACCCAATATGACTCGTATAGCTTATCATACTGTAACTCTAAGTTAAACATAGGCATATTTTGGTTTCGTAGAGTGCAGTCACTGCTAGACATTCCTCCGAATGTGTAAACGATTGCGACGATATCGATTTTATGACTATTAAAATGTAATACAATTTCCTGAAATCAATATGAAATACCAGTCTGCATAACTGAGAAAGTCTTTGTGTTTAAATTTAGAATGGTAAACACGCTTGACAATACCAGACGGCAATTTTCATTGTCCAGTGATTCAAGTGCACTGATTCAAACACAGACATTCCCTGTGTCACCTCCGTATTCAGGTGAACCTCATTTACGAAACACAACATTGCATTATCGCGGAACACTCCTGAACTCATTCTTATTTTTCTTTTTTTTCACCATTTTTAGGGAGATGTGTATTATGATTTTATTTCAAGGAATAATATAACGTTTCCTTTTGATAATCAGCAGAACGTATTTTAGTTCGGTAAAACAGTCATTGCAAAATAAATGAAGGTGAAAAGAACCACAGGTTAATCAACTTTTCGAAACTATTGCCAACCAATCAACTTCAGGAATGGTCGTGATGTAATCAGTGGACGAGGCTTAGCTGCAAAGCAGGATGGATTTTGATATAACTATAGTCCAGGACAATTACAGTAGCATAAGTGAGAAGGTTATAAGAAGCTGTTAGTGAGTTGGCAGGGAGAAGCCTTATAGCTAGACACCCCTTTGACCCCTAAGCTCCTTTTGCCACTCTGGAAAAGGGCCGTCAATATCAAGCTTCTCATATTTTGCGTTAAAAAGGTTGATCTCGAATAAAACTATACAAAAAGAAAACACTAAAATTTTTCTGTAGGTGGGGCTTTAAAAAAGATAAATTGTGTATTTTTTTGTCAAAAGGAATGAGAAATAAACTAAACTGATACGTGCTGAAACTTGTTCAAAGGTAAAGCCATATTTGAAGAAGAGGACATTTAAAACTTGTGGAGGTTAGTAATGAAGGGATGGTGAATTGCTGCAGTGAAATCAATTTCGTTTAAATATATGTGGAGTGCAGAGAATACTGTAAAGTAAAGTCACTCCCAAAATGAGGGAAACAGTAGAGGAAATGATACATCACTTCTTATGCATGGATTAAGGTTAAACTAAATTGTATTTAGTTTTAAGGAAACCTGTATATTTTGGGGTTAATTATGCTTAAGGGAATACTGCGGTATTGTAACCTCGGCGAGGTACCGGACCCAGGAAGGATGTAAGGTTCAGGATACATTATTGCATGTAAAATAAGTACATAGTGTTACCGCTCTGTATGTTGTTTTTCAGTCTTTTCTAGCAAGGCTGAAAAGGTAACATTTGTCTAGACCTCCAACAATATCAGAAGTATCAACATTAGCGATCAGGAAAGATCCATTACATAAAGCCGATGTACTAAAGGATGAGTTGGGTAACTGACGTCCAGTGTTTTGATGCCAAAAAAGTTAGATGCCAGGAGCCCTTTTGTCCATGGTTTTCTTTTATTCAGAATCTGCAGCGAAATACAAAAGAAATGTTGACTGATGAAGGCTTTTCTGTTGACTACGGAAATGTTTCTTGTGGCTTGAAGGGAAATAGAGAATGAGAAGAATGGCTAATTTTCGAAAATGTAATTATGATGATGAATTCGGTTGTTGTGAAATAAATGATTATAATTTTTTTTATTGCGCCATTGTAAATTGACCTGGAACAATTTTTTTCTTGCTTTGATGATGATTACGGGGCTCTAGAGACTTATGATACTTTATCTTATGCATAATAAATGTTTTCTCTTTTTTTCCCTCTGGCAACTTTCTGACGCCACACTGGGGATTATTCTAAGCAAGGCAGTTTTGAGGAATCATATTTCCTTGTAAGGAAAATGAAAACAGATATTAGGAAAGCAGTTTTACTTTAGTCAGAAGCTCGGCAGAAACAAAATATACAATGTTGACAAAGTTTATTAGATTACAGTAAAAGGACAGAGCATCTAAGCATGTCATACATACATAGGAGACATTAACCAAGATCTGTTTCATTAGATTCAGAATACGTCAGTCAGCAGCTTGTTTCAAGTACTGGTATCTGCGAACTTGAGGTTTCAGCTCTGATCAATTTCTTTTCGTCTTCAACCATTTATTTAAGAAGTCTGGTTCTTCTGCCCATATTGTTACACGTCACAGAGACAAAGATGTCTAGTTCCATGGTCATATTGTTACGTTCGAAGAACGTTTAAGAAGATCTAAGAAGAGGGCAATGCAGTAATTAATTCATATTCAAAATTGTGAACTGAATTTGAATTAAACACAATCACTTATGTCCTGTCTGTGCTTAGTTTGTAAAGAATAAGCTTGGTTCTCAGTTTATGAGCAATAGCTCTCCCAAAGCAATGAAGAAATACATATCCGGTGATTAAAAATAAAATACGAGTCACGGTCTTAGCCATTCCAACTGGGTTTGGCATACAGTAAACTAAACAATGAAGATTAGAATATTGAAACCTGCAATAAATCGTCGCAAACATTCACTTTAGAATCCAGAATCTCCATTCACAATGGTTGACATTATTTTTAATAGATTTTTGTGTTATACACATCTTTACTCTAGTGATTACCTTGTTTTTAAATGGTTTCTAATGATCAAATGCTGGATGCCACTCTTAAATCCTTTCAAGTTAATGCCAAATGACTCACTTACTACCAAAAAACGGCAAAAGGTTGAAATTCTAACGTTCAACCTTGATAAAGCCTCAATGAATCAAAGCTGCCGAATAATGTTTGGAATTAACTGATTAGTGTTTTGGGCCGAAGAAAACTTGCACTGACTGTTATCTCCTTAAATAGTCAAGCCGCTATCTATACACGAAACTAAGACTTCCACCAAACACATCAAACTCATGAAGTCCCTCCGTGTCACAGGGATTTTCTGTTCCTTTTTTTTTTTGTTTTGTTTACATAGTTATGAAAGTGGTGAATATGTAAGTTATGTAGTTTGATTCAGGTACCCGTCTAGCCAAGGTCTAAAGTATTCTTTAGACCTTGCGTCTAGCTACCTATGTCCCCAGACACTCATGAAATGGCACGTATGTTTTGCTTGTAACCAATGAAAATGATGAATACAGATGATAAATCTATAACAGAATCTGGTACTTTACTGTACAGAACTCAGGTCAAGAATATACATCCCTTAACTGCACAAAGGCACTAAAGTATTTTTCCACAGTACAAAAAATCATTACGCCATGGTAAGTCTTCTTAACATCCGTTCAGAATCCCTCGAAGACACTGAAGTACTGTTCCTTTTAGGACGGAATTGTATGACTGTCAGGTAGGAATAATACTGAAAATGGATGAATACAGTCACATCTTTCATCCCTAGCCAGAGAATTTGATGTAGTCATATGACTAATATATGCTTAAATAATAAAGCTTAAATTCTAATTGAAGGTTAATGCCTAATCTTAAAATGTCGTAATTTAAAGTAGTCCATTGAATATAGTGACTATATAGCGAGCAAAAAATACATGGAACAGACTGAAATGGAAGCTTAACTTTGGGTATCTGCTTTCTTTTGTATTTGAAATATTTTTCAACTACTGCAAACTCCGAATGCTCATAGTTAATTAAGGTTCCAAAAGCCAAACTACATACGAGGTTAATTTTTCTCTTATTACCTTAAAATAATGATAAGCAGGTACTTGACAGGTGATTATATTCACCAATGATTACTATTAATCAATGCAAGGGAGAGGCCAACAGCATCAATATCAGTCTTTGTGTCACACCTAAAACTCAAGCGGAAGAAAGTCTTTTCATAGCCATCGTTATTATCTCTCAAATTAGAAAAATACAAATACTTTACAAAGTCAATCTAAAAATAAGAGAATCGTGGTTATAAAGTTCTGCCATAATACACAGCACAGAAAGTTGGTGAAGTGAAAATCAGGACAAGAAAGGCAGTGACATCACCATCAACAATACATCAGTTAACACTCATCTCCAATGATATGAAGGTCAGAATTCCTAAGGGCAGCCGCGTGACTTCGACTTTACTACGTCTGTCACCAACTAATAATGCAGAAGGATGAAAGTGCGTTCGAGCATTCCTTAATCAAGTACATAGAAGTTATTAGCAGCTCAGCTCGGTATTCAAAGGGATTGCTTCACATGAATGAATTCTTTGTTTTGTAGTGCAGGTGCCGGAACTAAGGTCGCCAAGTGGCACTTTACAAATGGCTAGCGGTTACTATCCTGAGCTTCGTTAAATAAAAGTACAGTTACTGCAATACGAAAGACCAAAACACTTCAAGCTAGTAAGTGGGGCTTACTCAAGAATTTATACTCACTTCTAAAGGGAAATTTCTGCGAGCTATCATTCATTACCGTGATTCATCTGGAGACTGAGTTTCAACTACAGACATAAAAAGTGTTTCAAGATGGCTCTGCTACTTTGAGCCCGACCATAGTCAACCAAAGCATAATATACCTAAAAATTCCTAAGTTTACATATTAACACCTCTGTATGATGAATGTGTAAACTTTAGGTATTAGAACTGAAAATATGAGAAGTTCGTATAAAATCAGAATAGTTTTTAGAGCGTGCCTACATATTTCAAATCTACGATCGTCAAATTCTAGCGATAATGTCACACAAACGAAAAAGACATTTTGTACTGCTCTAATGAATTAAGGGATTCCCTGCAATGACATTACCTTTAAGATACTCTAATACTATGTACATGGGTTTCACTAGAGAATAGGCCAAATTAAATCCTCCAGAACTGGTGTGTCAAGGCATAACTCTTGAATCCTCCTCGTGCAAAGTTCCGATATCCCAAAAGTGATCTTCCCTATCTAAGGCAGAACCTTTCAGTAGTAAACAACAGATGCAATTCTCCATTTTTCAGGGCAACTGAAATTTCTTATTGTCGCCGAGTAATGCCCTTCTTGGACAAATGAAATGTCTTATTGTCACTGGTTAATGGTTATTTAAAACAGAATACAATATGTAACATATCAAGACACTCCCCAACATTAAAAACCCTTACCCACAGCCTAACACGAATGGACATACACAAGCATTCCATTTAGAGTATATGCTATATTTGATAATTGATAATGTAGAATTTGAATATTCGATATTTCGATATCGCATGCCTGCATATATATATATATATATATATATATATATATATATATATATATATATATATATATATATATATATATATATATATATATATATATCTCTCGCAGTCCAGTTTCCTAAACGAAATGACAATTGTAGGTACACATGAATTAGTTTAAAACAACGTAATATACTGTATTCTTATGGAAATCGTCATGAAATTGGGTCAACATTCAACTACATAAATTTTCAATGGTTTAACAAGTCTTATGGGAACATTTTCTCTTCTTAAATTTCCATTTATTTCTTTTTCATCTTCTTGGCAAGTTCTAGCGCCAGTCTGTAGGCTAAGACAGGGGGGCGATCTCTGCCACTAGCCAGGCTCTTCACCTGTGAAAGACAGAGGGAGAGAATAATAAGCACATACCCAGATAGAAGAAATTAAATAAAAAAAATAAATAAATAAAAATACAAATGTTTGTATGACAAGCTCTCGGGAACAGAAAAATGAGGAATAAATACGTAATTTTCAGTCCCAAGACTAATCTGAGGCAACCTACATACAAACACACACCTGGAGTGAACGATTAAAAATATCGACCTTACTGTTTCTCTGGTATAGAAGAATAAGAAATAAATGCATGATATTTTCTTACAAAGTTATCAGTGGCTTGATATTGGGATATTTTTCCACAACGAGTTTATACTTAAATAAAAAAAAATACAGAAGAATGGGTGTGATCTTGTACATGTGTAAAATGTAAAAAGTCATGATCCGATGGTACAACGATAGCCTTACATATGATATGTGCTTGAATTAACCATTCTCATTATATGAATTCAGATCTGATGGGTTTGGTAAAAATACAAAACAAAATCATAACAACAATTAACTGGAGACATACGTTAAACTTACTAGTGCATTCACTTAGTCTGTAACAGATAATGGAAGCATCAGTGACAAATGGTTATCCTTACACGTAAAATATATGCACAACGTGTTCCATTTCACATGCATAGCACACACACTGCTTGTCGAGTTAAACAGTTCAACAACAGGAATGTGAAGTGTAAGGAGCATTTATTGCAAAGTGAAAAATCTGTTAATATTAAAATAACCTTCCAAGTCAAACAAACATTCATACCAGGTGACATCAGTTGCTCCTGAACCACTGCTGCTATTTTTACTAAGGAGCCTCCTCGCACCTCCTGTAACCCTCTCTCTCTCTCTCTCTCTCTCTGACTTTCCGTCTCCAGAGTCATCATTTGACTGTTGTCATCATCAGGGCATAAGGGGGATTATAGCTAAGTGTCCTTGAGAGTCAGTGGGAAAAAATGTTTGTTCATAGATGATTCGTGTAAAATTTCCCCTTCTTCCTAGCCATCGTGTATTTTCTGTCAGCATGCACTACCTTTTAAAACAGCAGGGTCGCCCTTGTTTATAATTACAGTGCTCGGAAATTTCTTCCCGAGTTTCTTAAAAAGTATTTCATTATTTTATACGACCCATTTCCTGCCACAATAAATGGTGTATGGTAAAATGTATATTAATGGATGTAATGGTGAAGAAATCCACAATGGTGCAAGTGAAAATATATATTAAAAATATATACAAAACGAGAGTTAAAGAGAACCTTCAATTCTCCTCAGTGGATGTAACAAGAAAGACTCCCAAGATGATGATGTGCAGTAAGACATGTTACTCTGTTAAAACAGGAATCTGTGGAGGACACATGGAATAAGGACACGATCCAAGGTTATCGTGGCAAGCAAATTTGAAGGTCCAAATACGTTATTTTAGCAATATTCAGGTGTGCATGTTCGCGTGTGCAGATACATGTGCGTGTCTCTTTCCGCTGAACATGCGACCCTGGGTGAATACAGTGAGAATGTGGGGGCGTTCTCTTTTAAATATTTATATCCATTGTAGTAATACTTATTTTCATATTCTTTTATAAATCTTTTGACATCTATTACTGTAGTCAGTCTTATTTCAGTTTCTTAAAGCCCACACACCCACAAGTTATAAATATTTTATTCAACTTTTGAAATTAGAATCATGGATGAATCCCAGTGCAGAGAAAACTTCCATAACACTACTTGCTTCATACACTTACACAGAAGGCTCACCAGCTGTGCGTGTGAACCCTTGCAGACAGTGTGCCAAACACCTCTACCTTGCATACACTTTCTCGCTCTCTTAATGTTTCCACTACGTCTTTCAGTCCATCTATCCATCCATTCCTAAGTCTTCCTCTTCCCCTTCCTCCCAACACTTCTGAACTTATACGTTTTCCAGCAACCTATCATCCTCCATTCTTTCCACATGACTGAATCATCTCAGAATACTTATCAATCCTTTCCCCTGCGTTAAACTTTTACTATCTTCACATTTCTCACCCTCTCAATTTTCGTTATACCACTTTCTTTCACTTTCATTCAACATCCACACTTCACTTCCAAAGAGATGGGTTGCTTAACCAGTCCCTTCCAAGAAAACCTTTCTTGTTCCACCTGTTCTGTACTTCTATTACTTTCCTTGAGCCCCTGCTCTGTGACTCCTGATACCCTTCTTGTTCCTCCTCTGTGATTCAACTCCTGTCTCATCCTGCCATCATCCAAAACATTCACAACGTAATACTTATAAGGATCTATTGCTTCCATTCTCCCACAGTCCATATTAATTTTCACTTCTTCATCTTCCTGGTCTCCATTTGCCCACCTAGTCTTAGTCTCGCTCACGTTTACTCTCAACACTTCCAAAGTCTTTCACTAATTATTGCAGTTTCTCTTCACTAAACCCAGTGAGTACAGTATCATCTATAATCCGCTGCTATTCCACACTCCATTCACGGCCCGTCTTCTTTTCTCACAATTTTGGACTCACTGAGGCATATATGGGGCTTAAAACGCTTGCACACACACACACACACACACATATAATATATTCTGTGCGTATGTGTACGTGCGTGAGTACGCATTTTTACAGCCATGGTCCTGGTCAGTTATAATTCTGTGAAAACTGCTAATCCCTGATCTGTATAATCAGATATTTCATAAACGATAAAGCAAAATATTTTCTAATTCGTCTCCCCAAAATCTAAAAAGGAAAAACGATGAGTTAAATTGCCCTGTAACTCTCAGTTACTATTTTTCAAAATGGCTTATTTGTATGTCTGAAGTGGCTTAGATTTTATACACAAACAGAGAGAGAGAGAGAGAGAGATTTAAAAACTTTCGACGAGTAAACACATACCACCGTGCAATCTATCATAGAAAGGTTGTTGACTTACCTGTGTCGACTGAACAACCAATCCATTCGAAGCGACGGTGTGTTCCATAGTGGCCTTGATGTCATCGTCGCAAACTCCACGGCAGGCGTCGTCAATGAGCATGGTTCGGTAGCCCTCTTCAAGGGCGTGCTTGGCTGTGTATGCTGTTTGGAGAATAGAGAGGACGAACGCGTTTCAGAACATAATCTGGCAGTGACTTTGTGAAGCATACAGAAAAAAACATACATATACATATACATATATATATATATATATATATATATATATATATATATATATATATATATATATATATATATATATATATATATATGTATGTAAATGAATACACAAGGCAATATGAAGCAGAGGATATGGTCCTGGCCAGTTTGGTTTATTTGGAAATTTTTTAAGGACTTGTAACAAAGAAGAATTTAGGCTTGGGTGAAACACAGTACGCACAAGCATACTAACGGTTAAAAAGGCCACTGGCACTTGAATAAGTGAAACTCCTCTGATGGCACTGTGAATGTCATTTGTAAATTGTATTTTCGTTTTTTTTTATTTGAACCAAGAATAACCACCCACGCCTCTATAAGTGTGTATATTTTACTTATTTATTTTAAATAAATGGATTAAAATTTTACATTCATGGGCAGATATTCATATTCGTAACAAAACTTTCTCGTATAAAACCAGACTCAATTATATTTCTTTCTAACATATCATTAGAATAGCACAGTTTTTTTTTAGCGGCAGTCCATTTAACCTCAGATTAATAAAATGATTATTATCTCTAACCTAAAGGTTAGCACTGTTATCCCGTGCATACCTTCTACATTTTTTAACCCCTTTCCCAGTATTTTACCAGCTTATTAACCTAGAAATTGTCTCAACATTAATATGGGTTTTGATATACACATCCTTTAGTGTCGTTAAGAGAGTTGTTTTCAAGTGCATTTTTCATAGTTTTATTGTGCTTAAATGACACATTAGCATTAAAGCTTTGAAGCAGATAGGAAATATCTTCAAATTTATTACTGTATAGAAGTTCAATTCCCTATTGCAATAATTTTTTTTTTTACATTAAACTAATTTAACCTCTTGCTTCTATTCCTAATTAATGTTCATCCTGAATATATTCAGGGATAGATAAACGTGATGCTCTTAAAATACTGATGTGAATACTGATTTCTTAAATTCATCATTGTGACCTGAATCAAGGCATACATATGAGGGACAATTAGTGGGCTCTCTGTTTACGTGAAATTTATACGTACTCTATGCATGCAGAGATCCAAGACGGGAAAGCAGAAACCATTTAATGTCTCCATAATAAGTTTCATCAGTGGTACCAATTCACTTGATCTATCAAAGACTTCAAAATTTCGTCACCCGGCCAAATGTCGTTATGTATCTAAAAATTTTACCTTTTTTGCCATAAAGTTCTTCAATGGCGTGCTCCCAAAACTTTCCACGTATAAGTAGTATTTCCCGTTTAATTCAAGTTCACAATCTTTTACACAAGGTTTAATTAGTTCTGCTAAGGTATTTTTAGAGAATGATATATCAAGTTACCTACTATGCATAGATTAAGATAAAAATTCTAGCACATTATCTGTGTATTTTGGTGAATTATGATACTACAAGCCTGGGATTACTCTCAGTCTGTACATTATTTCATCAAGTCTACATTATTCCTACTAACTTATGGATTAACAATAGCAACAAGATATTTTGATGAGCTATATAGGCCTAATGCAGAACTGACAGAGCTAACAATCACTAGCCTGGTGGGAAATATTACTCCAATGAAAAAACAAGAATCGTTAATGGAACGCTGACCAGAGTCCAAAATGATGTGGGGACGCCTTCCCTTTTTATACGCTTTTATTTTGCTTGCTTTTCTGTCTGTTTGTTTGTTTGTCTGGGTCAAATCTTGTAACTCAATTTTCGATCTGTTACCTTCGTCCGATGGACTTGAAATTTTGCATGGTTTCTCAATTCTGGTGACAATACAACCTTACATGATCAGTAGGTCAGCAGTGATCTCTAGTGACCCTACAGTGACTTCTCCCAGTATCTCAGGATTGTATGAAAAGCTTCGGATTTTTCACAACTTCTTTGGCTCGGTAGAATAAGTTAATAACTCTACGGATTTTTAAACATTCTTTGGCTCGACAGGAGATCACGTTCAATTTTTTTTAGTTACAATCATAAATCAGTTACAATTTCTGTCAAAATTAAAAAGTATCTAATAAAAAAAATATCTAAAAAATTTTTTAAGAACGCTTTTATTAAAATGCACTAAAAAGTAAAAAATAACTTTGAGACACCAGGATTCTCTTACAATTAATCATGTCTGCAAAAATAAAAGCGTGGGCGCCAAACACGGAGTGAAATGCTACAAGAAATAAGAAAATATATTTCTTTTATAACATTTCCTTCCATGTTTGGTGCCCACGCTTTTATTTTTGTAGACATGATTTATTGTAAGAAAATCCTGGTGTCTTAAAAAATTATTTTTTTTTACTTTTTAGTGCATTTTAATGAAAGAGTGTTTAAATTTTTTTATTTTCCTATCTGGTGCGAAAGTTAGTTTCTCAGCCGCCTGAATGATGGCTAGCATATAAATTTCTACCATTATGTATCAGTCTTCTTGAAGATGTCTTACAAAAACAAAGGATGAAACTGGTCAGGATTTATGCCGTGTTTCATTTTTTCCTGTGGTACACACACACACACACATATATATATACATACATATACAGTACATATAATTATATATTTATATGTATATATACACACAAGACACTAAACCACATTCATATATAAGCATATGGTCCTCTTATACGTTTATAACCACAGGCCGTTAGGAACTGAATAGATTTATGCACCATGCATAAGCTGACATGACAGTGATTTTTGAAAATATGCAGGCGTCAGTCGTCTTTTGGGACTCACCAACACAGACATCAGTAGCTATTCCACACACGAAAACATCCGTGACGTTCTTCTTCTGCAGTTCTTCATGAAGACTCGTGTGAGATGTTTTGTTGTTGTCCCAGAAAGCGCTGTAGGAATCGATGTCCGGATTTGTTCCTTTGTGGATGTACACTGCATCTTCCATCATCTAGGGGGGAAGAATGAAATTCTTTATTTGTGTTCCGTGAGAGTAGCACGGAGAAAAAGAAAAGAGCAAATTCACGATATGAAACACGTCGACTAATGGTAATACAATGGCCAACATGCACTGAACTCTTTAAACTTCTCGATTCCAAACTTTTTTGGTACGTGTTCCACTGACCACTACTTTGACCATTTGGGAATGGAACGAAGGAAATACATTTCTTAGATTCAATTCTTCTTACTTTCAGTTCTTCGTGAAGTTCAGCTCCCCAGGAATTCTGAACGCAGTGTTTCGGCCACATCTTCTGTTCCATAGGTGTTCCATCGTCATTGACATCAAAGACCACCGTGTCATACACATTGGTTTCGTCTGGTGTCAGCTGAATTATTGGAACAACATATTACATAAAATTTCATTAAAAACACAAATTTTTATTTTATAGTATCACAGTTTTCACATGTAAATCCTCATAACCTCGAAAATGAACTCAAACTAAGACCGCGACGATAAACTTAAACAATGATCTCGAGGTGAAAATCACATTATGACCTTGATGATATAAACAAATTGTGATTCCTGTGGTGACAGCAAAATGTTCTCTAAAGTGAAGACAAAATGTCAGTTATTTCATAGTTTTTATTTATAAAGCGAATGTATTCTAAAGCGCAAACTCACCAAAAACTGATGTACATTTTTAAACACGTATTTCACTGATAAATTCACGTGAGCTCGAAAATGAAAAAAACCTAATTCTGGTATTTTATGGTTGCAATCTAAAAAGCAAACGGAATATGACGGTTCATACTTATCAAGAAGTTAGAAAAGGTTTTTTTCCAGTACCTTACAGGTCGTGTGGAAAGGCCGTAGATGCACATTGTCAATAAAGGAGACGTGGTTTTCAGGGTGCCAATCAAGGGTGTACACGACTATGTCGAATCGCACCTCGTCCAACAGTCGGTTGATTGGGCATATGACCTATAGAAAACGAAAGAAAGACATGAAATAAATGGCTGATTGTTTTCTGTAAACTGGTCATCGACGCTGGGAGTTTAATGTTTATTTTTGTTACGAATACTATGAACTGTACGGAAGGGATTCCTCTGTAAAAGAAATGACTCTCTGAGAAAGCGTATTAGATGTAGTTGCAAAGTTGTGGGATGATAAAACGAGTCGTGAAAGGAGTGTGGAATGGTTGATGTTTGCAGACGGTAGTGCTGATTGGGTACAACGAAGAGGAGCTGCAGAATGTACTCGGAGTTTGAAAATGCTTGTAAGATGAGAAAGCTGACAGTAAACGTGAGCAAGATTAAGATTATGTGGTAGGATAAGAACTGGGAAGATGAGGCAATAACTGTCAATATGGATGGTAGATGAGTGGAAGCAGTTGATTTATAGAAGTATTTAGGAATGCATATAACGGATGATGGTAGTAGGAAAAAAAAGTGACGCACAGAATAGGTGAAGCGAGAAAGGGAGAGGGGTTATAAGCAAAAGACTGGGAAGATACTTGAACTGTCAATGGAAACCCAGGTTGAAATGTATGAAGGAATTATTTAGCCAACTCTCTTTAATGAAATTGAAATTTGGTGGTGCATGAGAATGAAAAAAGTGGCTGAACCTATAGCACAAGCAGCACGTGAAAAACTGATGCGATGAGAAGTGTGGAGGTACGCAGATGTAAAAAAGTGCAGACGAAAATAAATAAGTAAAAAATGCGCCGAAGTTTTTTCAGGGCAATCGAGTTTTCTGTACAGCGTATAATCAAGGCCAAGGTCTAGAGAGTATCTAGACCAGTGATTCTCAAACTGGGTGCCGTGGCACCCTGGGGTGCCACATACAGTGCCTAGGGGTGCCGCAAGATTGTCATGAATTTTGTCGTGGATAGGTCATCTCAATGAACATTTGTAAAAAAAAAAAGTTTGCAGAAGTCTTCATATAATTATTATCAGCGTATCTATTTTAATTATGTTTATCTAATTCTTCTGATATGCTCTTTGTTTGTACAGTATATTTCTGCATGTACGGTGTACTGATTTTGGTTTGAGTATGGGCAATAACTTTATTCATTAAATAAGAAGTTAATACGTGCGATATGGTGGGATGGTGAAGAAGGGGTGCCATGGTAATGATTACATTAGTTAGGGTGCCATCACTAAAAAAAGATTGAGAACCACTGATCTAGACCTTGATCAAGACCACCGAAAATAGATCTATCTTTCGGTGGTCTCGGTATAATGCTGTATGAGCCGCGGCCCATGAACCTTTAACCACGGCCCGGTGGTGGCCTGTCCCATACCGTTGCCAGATGCACGATTATGGCTAAATTTAACTTTAATTAAAATAAAAAACTACTGAGGTTAGAGGGCTGTAATTTGGTATGTTTGATGATTGGAGGGTGGACGATCAACATACCAATTTACAGCCCTCTAGCCTCGGTAGTTTTTAAGATCTGAGGGCGGACGGACAGACAAAACCGGCACAATAGTTTTCTTTTACAGAACACTAAATATGGATCAGGGTATTCTGAGATGATTCAGCCATCTAGAAAGAAGGGGGGATGATAGGTTGAGAAAAAAAAAATTTAGAACTGTCAGGTGGAAAGAAGAAAGGAAGACTTAGAAAGAAGTGGATAGATGTAGTGAAAGAGGTACACGAAACAAAGGGAATGAATATTAAGGAAGCAAGTAATTACGTGAGTGATTGACTTATGGTTACTAAAACTGGCGTTACAACATTTAGGTTATTGGCGCGTGCGGAGACGAAAGGTATGTACAGTGTGTTTATGGGGTTCGACATGCTACTGGTAAGCCCTCTATATGGATAGTAATATAAAGTAGCGTATTTTGTGGAAGTTTCATTACACAGGAGGCTCAGTCACAATTCATCAGTTAAAGAATGCTTGTTACCATGACTGTTGTGATGATTTTTCTCTGGATCTATCCCATGTTAGAGGAAATAGGCTAATCTTTAATATATATGTATATGTATACACACACACACACACACACACACACATATATATATATATATATATATATATATATATATATATATATATATATACACACACACACACACGCACACACATCATTGTGTGATATACACCAATACGCGAAAGAAATAATAAATTTTTCGAAAGGTTATTAACATTTTCCTCTTATATCCCAACACCTTACCTCTTCTCCATGTTGACCAGCTGGGCAATTGCTAATGGAAAGGGAACCAGAGATGAAGTCATTCTGTACATCCACCACTAGCAAGGCCGTTACGGGACGGACGACCTGAGGGAAGATAACGGAATGCAATTAATATCTTTTACTCTGGTTTACATTTCACTGAGTTACTGCAGTTATAGCGAAGTATGTGCATTCACATATTCTCGGGTAAAAGTATACGTACCCAAACATACAACATGGGTCAAAATGAATTAAAAATGGAATATTGTATATATATATATATTAATATATATAATTATATATACAGTATATATATATATATATATATATATATATATATATATATATATATATATATATATATATATGATTATAATCACTTTTGTACGTGATTCATTTATTGGAAATAAAGTCGAAACTGGTCAGGACCTATACCCCGTCTCTTATTTTTCACCTGTGGTAATGTGTGAGATAAAACACACACACACACACACACACACACACACACACACACACACACACACACACATATATATATATATATATATATATATATATATATATATGTGTGTGTGTGTGTGTGTGTGTGTGTTAAATATGTAATGAAAAATATAAGTAATTAATACACCAAGCCAAAAGGCCCCTATCGAGCTCAGAATTCCCCACAATGTAATCACTTGTCATTCACGAAGCGCAACCTTGATTAAATTATATTTTTATAAGAACCGCATCAAAACATAACCTACTTGTCGGCCATCAGGAGAGGATGCAAAGCTTTAAATGCAATAGTGATACAGAACCAAATGTTTACATGCGGCCGCAAATTATGTATGAGCGGTAATTGCAAGACTATATATTAATAGTGAGTTGATATTCGGTCATTCTTTTTCCAGAGAGGATACTCTGTGGCACAGCCATGCAGAACTGCTCAGTTTTTTCTCATTTTGATTTGATTTGATTTAATAAATTTTAGGCTTGACAGCCTGTGATGCTGAGATGGATGATTTGACTAACAAGAAAAGGATGCCATAAATATTCGCACTGCAAGAGTTTAGATAACATTTTGAGACAATACACTAAATCTGGAGGTCTAAATACTTGCAATATCGGTTATGTGACTATTCTCAGGTACAGACTCCCACCATTTCCCCTTATTTGTAAACATAAGTTGATAGTTAATAAAAATAAAACGAAGGACTGTTGTGTTAACTACAAATTATTAGCTTTTGAGTCGAAAAAAGATTTCAGATGAGCAATTAAAATTACTCGTTTACTGGATCCTTTCGATTAACCAATTCAAAAATTTAAACTGGCTTACCCATGTTATAAAAAAATTGAATAAGTAGTCTTGAAGTACAAACAATTAACAAGCACACTTCTAAAAGGACTTGAAAAAAAGAGAGAGAGAGAGAGAGAGAGAGAGAGAGAGAGAGAGAGAGAGAGAGAGAGAGAGAGATAAATGCATAGTACTTTTTCCCAGCCGAGTCTGACACCTTCCAAATAATAAGACGGTATTTGGTAGCATGCAAACAGTCAGGGCTACAAGCACCGACAGCTGGATGATGGATGCCGCTAAGGGTGGTTTAGACTACACAGGATGGCCCGGGATCGCATGCGAAGGGGAATATTTTTGCCCCTTTGAAATACATAAACGTTGTGGTGATATCCTGGGCTAACTCGAGCAATAAAAGGTGTGTGTGAGAGAGAGAGAGAGAGAGAGAGAGAGAGAGAGAGAGAGAGAGAGAGAGAGACAGACAGAATGCATTTTACTCACACGTACAACTGATAAGGATTCTTCTATCGAAGGCTAAAATAAGGAGAGAGAAAGAGAGAGAATACTGTCGTACACACACACACACACATACACACAAAAATATACGCGCGCGCAGTCATCTAATAAGGAATCTTCTATGGAAGGCTAAAATAAAGAGAGATAGAGAGAAATGCATACTACACGCTCGCGCGAGCCCACAAAATTAATAAGGAATCTTTATCGAAGGTTAAAATAAGGAGAGAGAGAGAGAGAGAATACGCTCGTCCACACACATACACACACACACACACACACAAATATACGCGCACGCTGTCATCTAATAAGGAATCTTCTACTGAAGGCTAAAACAAAGAGACAGAGAGAAATGAACACTACACGCTCGCGCGCGCCCACAAAACTAATAAGGAATCTTTTATCGAAAGTTAAAATAAGGAGAGAGAGAGAGACAGAGAGAGAGAAACCCATATGCCACTTAAACAACCTGGAAGCAAACTTATTTAATGTGAAAGGAAGGAAGAGAGAGACAGTGAGCAAGACATACCTGCTTGATCCATTTCTGCCAACAAAAGCGGAACTCCTCTTTGTCGATCACATGATCCTGTGGAAAGAAAAGTAAAGGTCAACTGAAATTGAAGAGAGGAGGAAGACCTCGTTCCACAAATCTTAAAATACGCTCAGGCGTCTGTTTCTCTCCTCGTATGCTTTGCAGCAGACGATTTTTGCTTCTAAAATGATTCTGTTTGGCTCCTTCCGGTAAATAAAATGTCATTCCCCATAAACTTTTCATAAAAAAACACAGACGTTATGTATTGTCCTTATATTATAATGGGTATAATTTACTTTAATAGTTAAAGGGGTGAGGAAAATTATACGTAAACTAATCCGACGACATGGCGTTCGGAAGGCACAAATTATTTTGGTACCGAGGAAGAGTACCGCTGCCTCTGTGTGGACAATTCACCACTGCCATGGCAGGTAAGATTAAAAACCTGCGACCTACATTATATTCCATTCCATTTCATTCGGTTTACAGGTATAATATAAACGATTTTTTACCAAACAAATCATATTTTGACTGCGAAAGTCACGAACATATCATCCATTTATTTTAGTCGTAATGCTGTAAAACTCATTGCAAGATTTTTCTTTATTTCTCGGTGTTGTGATTTTTAAAATTAGGGTAAGGTTTAAAAGAAGACTACCGAACAAGGATTTATACGCAAAAATCTCAGCACACACACAGACCACACACACACACACACACACACACACACACACACATATATATATATATATATATATATATATATATATATATATATATATATATATATATATATATATATATATATATATATATATATATATATATATATATGTGTGTGTGTGTGTGTGTGTGTGTTATTTTCATTGAAAGCAATTGCTTTTGTGGCATCAATGAGTTTTTGCCGGAATCTTCATATCGTCGGAGTTTTATTCTGAATCTCAGGCGCCAGCCTTCGGTGAAAAACACAAACTTCTTTGTTCCATTTATTGTTTTCTGTCACGACAGCTGTTTCTCCACCCTGAGGCATTTTCAAGTGACTACTGGTTTACAATTTGGATTTACAGTCATTTTGTCTCTACATGCGGATGGACAATTTGGATTTACAATCACAGAGTGGAGAAGCAGCTGTCGTGACAGAAAACATTGGAACAAAGAAGTTTGTGTGTTCTTCACCGAAGGCTGACGCCTGAGAATCAGAAAAAACTCCGACGATACGAAAATTCCGGCACAAAACTCATTGATGCCACAAAAGCAATCGCTTTCAATGAAAACTGTCTTAGAGAAAAACTATGCCCTAAAAGTGTGTCAGGATCTTCACCCAGAATGTTACTCTTAATCTATGGGTTTGAGTGATATATAAATCACGTGCCAGTGTGATTATAATCACACACATAATATATATATATATATATATACTGTATATATACTGTATATATTTTTTTATATATATATATATATATATATATATATATATATATATATATATATATATATATATATACACACGTTCAACGATGAAATTGAAGAAATTAGTCTAACGAACGAATGTAAATGAGTTCACGGAGAAAATGAAAGACAATTTAGTTTAAGACTCAGAACATTTATATACCCTCACTCGTAAAATAATGAAAACACCACCAGTACAAGAAAATGTACCAAGATAAAGCGTAATTTCGTTTCCCACCAACGCCGCCGCAGATTTTTGCGATAATTAGGGAACAAAGGAATCACTCCCTGCGCAAGGACGACAATAATCACCACGGGATTGCGGATTAATAAGGGGGTTAATCTGGAGTCTTAACGAGACATGATCTAGAAAAATGGCAGAATTTCCAGTCATTAAAAAGAGGTCCTGGGAGCCAGTCTTTTCCTCCTCCTCCTCCTCCTCTTCCTCCTCCTCCTCCTCCTCCTCCTTCACCCAAACTTCCCTCGACCCTTTCATCATCATCATCACAAAAAAAGTAGGAAGAAAAGTAGGAATTGCCCTGCTATTAAGAAAAAAAAAAGGGGGAATGTAAGACGTGCCCTACTGCCAGCCGCAAGGTTCCACCTTAGTAGGTCATTACTAGATGTTACAAAAAGAAATAAATTTCCTTAAAAAAATAGAGCATTTTATAAAAAAAAACAAAAACTATTTACTTCTACTGTTATTTTCTTCCCATGATAAAGGCTTTTGTATTTTACTACCTGAAAAATTAAAGTGATCTATTTATACGAAACCAAAGCTCAACAATAAATAGTAAGAGAACCAGGGAATGAAAGTAAAAGAATAAACACTACGAAAATCGATCACGCGGAACTCGCAGTATTTTAGAACATGTCACAAATAATGCTCACATGACCAATGGAAACGGTTACGTAAACATTGCGACAAGCATGAAAATGGCCTTGCAAACATCTCGAGTCAAGAATTGTGACACAATGTTGATTCAGCAAAACGAGAGTTATACTCATGAACCAATAAAGCAAACAGAATATACGGTAGATATACATACACACATATACATATATACTTGTATTTATAGCCTATATGTGTATATATATATATATATATATATATATATATATATATATATATATACATATATATATTGGAACTAAATTCTGATTACATTTCAAATCTTTGGGAAGTAGTTTTACAACGTACTGGTGCTAAATACACAATCTAAAGTAGGCTAACCTTATCGTCTTACCGTCATGTGGCATTTCATAAAAAACTCAAAATTTGAATGAAAGTTCAGCATTTTGTCTCTATGGTACACTGTAAGAGGAGATGAGATTTCTCTGTAGCCTCCCGTTGCCCTCAGCTGCATTTCTTTCTGTCTTTTACTTTTCATCTGTCCCCCTTTGGTCACTTCACACGTACTTGTCTAAGTTCCTTCTTGGCTATCCAACCTCCTAAGCTTGTCATTCTCTAATTTTCTTTCCCATTTAATAGGAAATCCTTATGGCTAACCATATGAGAGTTTAGACTTGAGGTATTGTCCGATTGATAATAGTAGTTTTCTATTTAATCAAGAAAAAGCTCGGTCTTCAAGACCTGTATCACAATTAGATTAGCATAAAATTTATATTCACATAATATTACCAGATGAACGCTTGCTATTGCAGACTACAGCAACGTACGAATCGATTCAGACCTTCCAATGAAAAGAGAAGGAAAACCATTAACCTTCTAGCAAGAAAAAAAAACTGGCTTGGTATAAAAGTGGGTGAAGTGAAGAAATAACATTATCGTAAGTCTAGTCGTGGCAGTATTGACTCGGAAATTGCAAATCGTAACCACTGACATTGACGCAAAGAAGAAAAAATAATTTCATGATGTAATGTACGTTTTTAGATATTAGATACGAGTGAAAGGCACAGAATGTGTGTCAGGGATTTTTTGGATGATTGTTATTGTTCAGAAGGTACTTTATACATAGTTCTGAGTTTGTGGTTACAAATAAAAAAAAATGTTCTTAATGGAGTTATAGGAAATAACAGATTAAGTTCCTGAATAAAAGACAAGAACAGATCCGAATCTTTAGTATATATCTGAGAACGTTAAAAAGTGGAGAAAGCAGTTGACTTTATTTTCTTCATTGCAAAATAAGTTGTTTAACATTATATTACACAACTATATTCGACAGACAGCTTCTCATATCGGAAATCAGAAGGAAGATAAAGTTTGGGGTAGGTGTGGCCACTATTATGGATCATTTGCCATGGTCTGAAAACCATCTCAGATTTCAAAATATTAATGTATAATGAGTAAGTGTGAAGCGTGATTAATAATCCCTCGCAACCAGATCCTATTAATGCAGAAATAGCTCTTTCACATATTCTTCGCCTTATGGAGAGATTTCCCGTGTACTTCCTCATTTCCTCAATAGGACGTTTTAAAGCAACGCGAAAAACCAAGGAAAGTCTGATGTTCGTGAACCCTTGCTTCCTGGTCCTCCGCTGCAGAGAAGCCCATTAGGTAAGGGCTAATGAACGGCGGAGCAATCACGTTACCGCATGACATCCCGTGTACACCTCATAATTCCTGAAGCTGACAGACCCGTCAAGGGTCATTACAACTTTTTTTCATGATGGCTTCTTTTTTTTTTTTTGCCTGAATAGGACAGAAAGATAGCATGATATTCTTGACGCAATTAAAAAAAAAATAAAAAAAACTCACTTAAAGCTACATCGCAAAGTTCGTTTTTTTTCTGTTGAATAAAAATGATTTTACTTTCAGTATTGCAACATCAATTTCTTATACTGAATTACACACTCGTGCGCTTTCTTTGTCAATTCAGTTTCAAGCTACGAACCACTCCTTAGGCCAGCGTGATAAAAAGAAGATACAGAGAAGACGAATAAATCTTGTAAACCATATTCGCCATTCCATTCCAATGGCCGCCATCTTATCTTTCGCCGCAGGTAGTTTCTGGGCTTTGGGTAATAGCTGAAGTCACGCTCAGGAGTTGAAGGACTGACTGGCTATCATAGATGATGGCCTTAATAACCAGTGATAGCCTTCATCATGATATTTCACGTTGAAGAGCTCCTGATGGTATAGCGAAGAGTCACTTTGGATGATGGCTTACCATACGCAACGTAAATCCTTTGCAGCAATTTTCTAAAGATAAACAATTTTTCCTGATGGACTGCAGTTAGGAAAAATTAACCCTTGCATTGAATTTCTTTTTATCCAAAATATTTTCAGTGTCGCCAGTGAGTGAATACGGCATCGTTAATTTAATATCACAAAATCTCAAAATTTATAATAGTTGAGAGAAACACTTAAAATTTACTTCAAGATAGTTGAGAGGAAACACTCAAAATTTCCTTCAAGATTTAGCCAATATACAAGAACCTTGAATCTTGTTTTTTGACATTTAATTTGCATATAGATCTAGCTAGTACATCTAAGAAAACCTTTCATACACACACACACACACATTAATATAAAAAGTAAGTATGTATATATGTATGTATGTATGTATGTGTATGAAACTATAATCGTAACTTGAGGGTTGGAGATTCTGTAACTAGTCTACTTAAGTTTGAAAATGACTAGCATTAGAGATTTGCTGACAGTGTCCACCAATCCTATACCTGTCACATGTATTCCATATGGTACTCTTCTGGGGTCGTTGTTGTTACATTAGTCTATACCAGATACGGTAGAAAATAAAGAGCTGTAAGCAGGTTATCAACTTTTGTTGTGGTTATTCGCTACTCCTGCAGAGAAATGAAGTGGCTATTATCCGTCAGTGAACCTAGAGCCAACCTGCAATTAGTTCTGTCTAAGGGTTGAACTCGAGCAAAAGTAGGATTTCATTGATTAGCTGATCTCGTACCATGCCCCACTCATCCAATACGAAATTTCAGTTACCCAACTCATATTCATATGGTATCTTTACTCCCACCTTTCCGATCATTAAGGTATTTAAGTAATGACTGTTTGAAAAAGCGACTAGGTTTTTTCAACTTCACGTAATCGTCATTACTTTTTATATGTAGGCTGCATTTATTATTGTCATGATCTGTAATAAGTAAAATGCTAGATATTATTTTAACTCTTCTAATATACCTAGTCAAAATTTAATGATAATCATCAAGGAATTAAAAAATGAGGCAGACACAAAAGTGAGGGTTGATTACAAACAAAAAAAGAAACTAATTTATATATATTTAGATATAAATTACCAATTTACATCTAAAGCTCCCAGTCCGCTGGATTTATGGTAATCAGCCAAAATAAATAAGGGATTTATTCCTCTAATAAATTTGATGATGAGACAATTTACGAAGCTCATTTCCCTGTAACAGATCACAGGTTTCTGAACCTAGTTCTCATTCCCATGCGTGGCATAGCACAGTAAATCAATATAGTACTCTGTACAGTGGGGCATACAAGAATACTTTTCTTTGAAAATACTGAGAAGAGAAAATAAAAGCCACAAATCTGTAACAACTGGATTTCCATACGGCTTACAATTCCGTGACTGATCACATCTTTAGGAGAAAAGTACTCATTCATGGCAAGAATAACTGGTAAAGAAGAATACGGTGCATGACCTTACCATATGACGTAACTAGAATCAGTGAAGGCATAAGAAATAAAGCACTTGTCTTGAACTGAAACTAATTGATTTCCCGTCTCCCTAGTGAAATTTGGGAATCTGTATTGTACCCTGAAAATGTGTTTTGATTATACAAGAATGCGCTGGAGACCGAGTTGTCTTCCGCTGGGTCTTGCAATACCGGTTTTTATATCTAATCCGGTAAAAGTCACATTCTTCAAATGCTCTGTAATCAATATATGCCCTTAAAAATATCGTTAGTGATTCAGTAGGCTACCCTGGAGTCTTCTATTCAAGTAAGGACAAAAGATTATTGTAATGTAGTCAGTCCTTCATGGTGTTTCAGTGACTTATTTCTTCTGTCATATCTCATTTTTCCCACAGTAGTGTGTTTAAAATATATAGTATTGAAACTTGATTAAATTCTTAAGAGACTGGCAATGAGACATGAAATTTTAAAGTCTCGTTCATCGGCAGAAATAAACCAAAAAATGAAAGTCCGCCTTTAAAAGTTTTAAATTTCAGTACAGTCAGGAAATGTCATAGTATATACACCAGAGCACATGTGCAACGTTCAGCAAAACTTCTTCCCTTCTTTGAGTACAGAGGATCAATATATACTACATGTTATCTTGTGGTCTTGGGGACTGGGTGGGGGTTTGTAAAGGTAAAGATGGGAACGGGTTAGGGGATTGTAGGCGAAGGAAGGTGGCCGGGAGGAGAGACTCCATGGCGGTTTTGGTAGAGACAGGTTGTGGTTGTTGGGACGTCCCAGTCTGTTGTTTCATAGCTTGTTCTCTTAAGGTTGTAAGTTTGTTTTGGAATTAGTGCCCCGTACTGAAGTCTAATAAGGAGAGTTTTTGGTGATGCATTTTTCATGTTATTTTGAAGTACATATCCTTAAGAACTAATACTATCTAAGCTAGCCGCCAAGAAGTTTTCTATACTCATTTCATCGGTTAAAGAAGTCTTGATTAACTGTATGGCTCCATCGAACATCTTTGCTGAAGGTGCGCGAGCAGGTTATGCCATATAACGGCCTCTTCTCCTCACATTTCCCTCACCTTTCTTCACCAGCTCGGTAGTCCTCTTTGAGCTTCTTTTTCAGAATATTTCGGTTCTAAGCACTTTCTTCCTGAATCGTTCATTTTGATCGAACCCAAACCTAACTAATTTTACGTGGTAACCAACTTGTGATAGAAAATTGAGTTACACTGTACTGCTTTGAAATTCAATAAAGAAGCTCGATAATAAGCAGTCTGGCGTTGAATGAATTTTCCTTTGAAAGTATAACAATCGATTTCAGTATGTTAAATTCAGCGCAGTTTGTGATCAAATTAAACATTGCCAAGAGATGGTTTTGGTACAATATAGGTAGTGTGTCGACTAGAAGTGCCTTGCACAAGTGTGCGGAAATGTTTATGTAGTTATCACGATGATAAGAAAAAGACATATACTGCATCAGGTTGTATAAGCGAAAATGCTATTTACGTAATGAGATGAACACGAGGAAGGTAAGGTGTTATAATAAAATGCACTCCGAAAATTATACGGCTCAAAGGATCAGTTAATACCGTAGCAATAATCATCATACATTCGAGAAATAAAAACACTCGATAATTGAAATTCTTCTAAAGACAGCAATCTGCAATGAATATTTCAGTAAAGTAACAGATGCTACAAAACACTATTAGTTTGAAGAATGAACTCCAGTGAAAATCTTACCTTATTTGTATCGAAAATCTGGAAGATGTGATTCAGCATATTTGAATCCACAGGGTAAGGCTTTCCGCGATCATTTCGGAAAAGAGCCCTGCACAGCGCTCCGAATTCATTTTCGCTTAGGAACCCATCCCTGAAAAAGAGACAAAAATGTCAAAAAAGTTTTAACACTGCAAAACCTAAGTGCAATATAAGCAAACAGCAATTACGCAGAGTACAAACATTAACGACTGCCAAATGACCTCGCCCCACAGTCTTTGATCACCTATCTTATTATTTAAGAATCTTCGGAAACATATTTCCATGTCTAAAAGGTATTTCAGTCAAAAAGGGTAGAGGTGTCAAGGTCAACGGGATACTCCTATAAACATCCTCACAGACGTGAAGAGATAATCTGTTCTCTTAATCTTACGTCCAGCACTGAATAAAGAATAATCAGACAAAAATTCTTTGGAGTACATTTTCCCTCCATACGAAGCACAGATAGGCAGACACGCAAATCCCAAACGGACATGCAATCTCATTAGCATGATCCAAACTGCATTCACGCAAGGTGCATGCCGAATTACATTCACTTGTGAAATACACTGGATATAAATTCAGTATATGATTACGTACATCACATGTAACTCAATGTACTAGTTAGGCTCTTGTGACTTCATGTATTGTAAAGATATTTCCTCAGACAGTCTACAGATTGTACGGAGAGAATGATGCATGAAACAGAATATTTGAAATCTGGTTATATCAGTTGAAGGAAGCCTCGCCCGATCTTTAAAATGAAACGAAAACGCACAGAGGAATTGTGTAATATTAATACATTGAACCAAAAGTCTATTTTGTCATAAAAGCCACTCTATTCACCCCGTCTTGAGCTCATGGACCGCCCTTCTCAACTGAGGCAGGCCTTAACGAAGTGCATCTTTTACTTTGATGTCATTGATCGTCAATTCTATTTTTAGCTTCCCTCCCTCCGCCCTTTTTTGCTCCCTCATTTCTTATCCGATGCGTAATTTTCAAAACATTTTTCATGTCATACTAAATTCTCATTCCGTGTCCCCCAACAAAGGTCTTCCCTTTTCTTCTTCACTTGAAACAGAAATGTTTGTTTCCACAGCACATTGATGTTGTCTGTTTTGCTCTCGTCCATTTTAAAGAGCAGTTGGTTTCTATATTCAGTGGACGATTACTTTTTTACTTTCACTTATATTCTGAATCTCTTTTAACCTAAGAAGTTCAAATATCATGTCGTAACATTCAGTGCATTAATTATTTGATTTACTTACATAATCGAAGCATTATGAGGCGGACAATTTCTTTTTATGTCCTCTGATATAATTTGCCTTCACTGTGAATGCCTTATTTGAAAATGCAGATTCTACATCCTAACAATACTGCATTCACTCTCTTGAACAGAAACGGAAAAAATCATTGTTAATCTATTATAATAACTGTAGAAATAAAAGAGCTATCTCGTTCAACAGATATGAAATAGCTGTATACAAATAAAGAGGCTGTAATACTGGCTTCTTTCTGATGCCACAAAATTTTAAATTCTAAAGCAATTTACATCATATTTGAAATTAAACAGGAAGCTGAGATACCGAAACCAACACTTCGGGTAATTTTCGCCTATAAGATAACAGATCCCTGAAAGCTGCTGTCCCCCCAAGCAGGGGTACAAAATCCCGAAATGAAAATATCAAGGATTGTAAAGAAACGAAGCTGCGTAAAGGGGGGTCTGTAATGGTAAAAGCAATAAAAAAAAATCTTAGGTAATAAGTGTCTTTACCAATTAGTGAGGTCTCACTCATATTCTAAAAGGGTTGTGGGATTCATGTATTATTATTATTATTATTATTATTATTATTATTATTATTATTATTATTATTATTATTATTATTATTATTATTATTAAAAACAAATAAAAACTAAGAGGAACAGCTCATATTCGATGTCGCAGATCAGAGAAAATTAATAATTCCCTCCAGCTGACTACCGATTCATCTATCTACTCTTTCATGCTTTCGAAGAAAAATGGCAATGTTTGCCCTTGATGGAAATTTCTATGGAGGATGAACTGGGGACAACAGACTTGTGCAGTCACCTGTACTAATGTGTGTGTGTGTAGAGTTAAGAGTTCAGGGTGACCATGGTTGACAGCGACGGCATAATTGCGGGTTTTCAACATGTGACCTTTCTCCGGTACGTGTATTTTTGTGAAGATCTTTAGGCTCGTAGCACTGGTCTTTGGGAATGGGAGTTTTCATATGTGCAATTTAATTAATTTCAAGAATTTGGTGTCGCTCTTTACGTTATTACACCGTCTCAAAGGAAGTTCAGATGAAACTATGTGATTCATTACGTGTATGACGACTACTCTTTTACAACATTTGCATACTTTCGTACTCTAGAAAGGTAATGCAGTCAATGTACCTTTGAGGGAATGACACCCGGGAAATCTACATAACAAGCAGTCAATGTACCTTTGAAGGAATAACACCCGGGAAATCTACATAACAAGAAGTGAGCGATTAATTGAAAAGGTAAATGCACCATGAAACCCAATAAAAAAAGTATAGAAGAATCTCAAATAAAAGTCCTAAAAAGAAAATTTTACATCTCACCTTCCAAATTCATTCAACATACAGCCACGGTAAATGCTCTGTAGAGCATTCAACCCCTATTTCATATGCCGAATAGACATTCATGAATATCATCAAAATTTCATGACATTTCGTAATCATAATGAGTGATGGTGAACTGACTCATCGGTTCTATAAACTAGGCATATGCCAGTTTACATCTCATTTTTTTCCGAAATTTGCGTGAGGAGTTGAAGCTCTTTAAGCCCAATTTAGTTCAGCTACTGTATCTTTTAGAGTTTGGGTGAAAGTTTGGAGCTCTTTAGCAACACGTGCCTCGCGAAAAATAAAAAGAAAAAACAGTGTTACACTGTAATGACAAAGCATCGATTACGTTACACACAGACACACACGCACACCAAGCCATATACAGATAACAAAAACCGAATATGACGGACTTTACTTGGCTATTTTTATTCTTAAAATCATTATTTACAGCAGGTTGTTTATGAAACCCAGCTCACAGTCCGGATATGATGCACACACGCAAACGCACGGACCCCACCTTCACGGCAAACAAACTGGGAGATACAAGGCTCTCACGCACATCTCAGCGTTTTCCCCAAAAACGGACGATCAAGGATATTGAATAACTGTCAGCCGTCATTCAGGGAAATGGAACTTCTGTCAAGATCTGGGAAGTTTACCGGGAAATTTATTATTAGGCATATGAAAGACATCGGTCCAATTTTAAATATGGTAAATAAAAATCAGTCTGATTCTCAATATGGTACATGAATTTATTTTTAACCACTATGATTAACTTAGAAACCAGAATTACACGTATCTACCTTATTTTATTCTTATGAATTTAGTAGGGTAAACAAAAAAATCTGTTTTGTCACCAATAAAAAATATATATATATATATATATATATATATATATATATATATATATATATATATATATTTATTATATATATATATATTTATTATATATATATATATTATATATATATTATATATATATTATATATATATATATATATATATATATATATATATATATATATATATATATATATATATATATATATATATATATATCTTAGTGTTGTCATTATTTGACATTTGTTAAGACTGAGGGAAAGTGTTAGTTAATAACACACAGATACGGCTCTTTCACAAAAGATCGTTTAAACTTTGTCATAATTATTAAGGATATACTAGCATACCCGTCCGACTGAAAAAGCTTTCTCGCCAGTAGCTGTAGACTTAGGATATGACGAATTCTGCGTCTCTCTCTCTCTCTCTCTCTCTCTCTCTCTCTCTCTCTCTCTCTCTCTCTCTCTCTCTCCTTTTGTTTGGCAAGCTAGACTTCTTCCTCTTTTAAAGGTCCATTTGAAAAAAGAATATGGGTCAGCATGAATTAGCAATTAAATCTATTTTTCATATTGAGCATTTGGTAGTTTTAAAAAGTGGATCACGCTTGAATAAACAACTGATCGGGATTATTTTAGTATATATTGCATGATTCCGACTTCCCTGGAGATACTGCGATCAGAGCAGCGCTTTTCCAGCACACACACACACACACACACACACACACACACACACACACACACACACACACACACACACTCAATTACCGTGCGGCGGAAGTGGTCTTGGGCGTTCCCTAATTCCTCCCAATGGAGAATCGACACATTAAAGAAGTCTTATAAAAAAACTACAATTCAATTCCGACAGCAACGTTGCATCACGAACTTCCTGCCATCCATCACGTAAAAAAAAAGGGTGTTGGGCTCTTTAGGGTTTGTTTAAATAGCTCCAGCTAAAACGGCATTTCATGAGTTGGCGGGTATCCTTTTATACGATTATGTTCCCTTCTCTTTATTCACGCGCTGGTGAAGAATTTATACATCAGTGATTACAGGTTGTAACTTTGGTTCCGATATTGAGAGCTTGTGTATAAACAAGTTAGGAGCAGCTTTATAAAATAAATACTCCCAAACAAATTATTACCTTCAAAATATGGAAGAAACATAAAAAATTAAAACCGCCTTGTACAGCATTACTATAGGCTAAGTTTTCATGACAGAAGATAATTAAAACATCGATATTTTGTTTACACGCACGAGGTCAAAGTCACACAAAGGAAACTGACGCAACTTTGTAAGGCTAAGGGTTATCATTAATAATACAAACAACAGACAGACCAAACAGATAAACAAAAAAAGCCTCCAAACTGGACATTCTTAGCAAGATAAATAAAATATGGAAATCCAGAAGCAGTTTTCCTGTTTCCACTCTAAAAATTTTATGTATTTTCACTTTTACCTCTTAACAGGTAATCTTCTTATATATAAAAGTGAATGTTTATATGTTTGTGCGCTATAGAAACCCGAACCGCTTGACCGATCTAGACAAAATTTGGCAGGTGGGCATCTTTTGACCCAACTTAGATAATAGGGTAGGTTTCAAACCCGTACCCCCGTGACAGACAGGCATCTGTCTCTTTTTTCCAGGCTAGTGTCCCTTTTATCCATGTATTAAGCCATTCAAGTAGCTGCTGGCTCAACCAGACGTGCAAGATATAGGATGACAGTGTTTCCTTTTTTTTTATTTGTTCAAATGTAATTCGTTCCTTTCTTCTTCGTTTTGACCATCGGAATTCGTTATAGCGACTGCTTCGTGACGTCACGACAACGCATTTCGTTATAAAGTCAGTTGAAATGAGGTTTGGAATAATATTTGTTGGAGAGAAAAAGCTTCCGTCGAAAGCCACTCGTCTTCCTCTTTTGCGCATGCTAAGTAGCTGCTAGCTCAACCTGACATGCAATATGTACAATGACAGTATTTCCTTTTTCTTTATTCGTTCTAATGCGAATTTCCTCATTAACTCGTTCGTTTCTTCTACATTTTTACCTTCGGAATTCGTTATAGCGACCGCTTCGTGACTTCACGATGACATATTTCGTTACAGAGTGGGTTTAAATGAGGTTTGGAATAATATTAATTGTAGGGCGGTTTGGCAAAAACACTTCACTACATACCTAAGCCCGGGTATTCACGATAAGGTTTACCTGCCAGTTCACCCACGACTGTTCAACGGATGAACGTCTACAAGGAAAAAGAACTGTCAGTCAGACCGTCAACATAAACACTAACAAAAAAACAAAAACACTTAGATGATCACATACGAGCAGCAAGTCCACCATTGGGATTTCAACTACTAAGCCTAATGATCACACTTCCATTTCTTCCTTGAGTTTCTGAAGTTTCGTACGATAGCGAGTTAGCAGTACGTTCACGTGCACTGAAGCAACTACGAATTTGTGCATTTTTTGCTAAAGTCAGATCTTTGCACGACTCTCCTCCGTTTTACCATGCAGAGCATTCACACAATCGATAAAAGGTCCGTCTATGTTGCAAGGGAGACAGACCTTCTCCCCCTCCATACACACACAAACGCACAGACAAACCTGAGCACGAATCGTAGAAATACAATATTTTTTATTTATTGTATTTGTTCAGTGGAGATGCCTTTTATTCTCTTCTAATAGAGGAACGTGACTTCCCCTCCCCCTCTATCTTCCCCTCCCCATCCCCTTTCTCTCTTCCCTTTTTCCCTCCCCGTTTCCTTCCTCCTCCCCTCCCCCTCCCTCTTCCCTCCCCTACCCGTAGGCTGTCATTCACAGTTTTCCCGGGCAGCGCCAGATTGGTCAGCTAGTGATTAAATATACTCGAATCTCCAGCCACTCTTCTTTTCGCCATTATATTAAACAACGTTCTTCCATCTACTCTGCACTTACACATAATCTAAGCGAACTTTTTCCTCACCATTTTATCTTTCTCAGTATACGTATGAATATTTCTCTTTGGAACCCATGTATCTCCCATAAGCTAGCTCCCTTCCAACCAGATTTCATCATCTAGACCCAGTCGAGGAAACAGTGATATCTTGGCCTTATTTTGATAATGATAAATCTTGATTATTATATTTTGAGGTCACAGTCAGTGTTAGTTTCCTTAGTTATTAACCTGTTCACGTAGTTATCAAGTTATAAAGCTGATTAAATGTGTTACAACTCAGTTGTTCATTTATTAACATTACCATTATTACTACCGACATAATCGTTAAACATAAATTACAGTTATTTATCACTAAAGCCGATTATCTTCAAAATATTTCATATGAGAGATTTTTTGTACATTTTAGAAAATATCTAATTGCAAACCTGGCCTTTAACATACATACAGTAATGGTTGCTCTTTCCAATAGAGTTAACCCTGCTTTCTTAATTGAACGTCTTAAAATAAGGTAAGTCCATATCTACATTCTTCTTCAAATAAAGAGAAGGAGAGGGGAAAAGTGAGGAGTAACTCGTCGAGGAACCCCCTGTCCCCTTTTAAATACATCCCTGGCTACATCTAGATAGTCTACTGGCCACTAGGTATCCCAATCACTGTTAGGTGTAATGTTTGAAGACAACTGGTTCAGTTCGCTCTGTCTGACCATTGCGGGCGAGTATGCGATAGACCCTCAGAGAGAGATAAACCGGTAATATTGTATCTTGTATGCGAAAGTGAAATTTTTCCCTACTCTTGGCTGCTGCTACTTCTCCAGAAAAAGGAAGTGGAAAAGAGATTTTTCGTGTTTTGTGGATATTCAATTCATATACGGAATAGACTGACCGTGTATGTCTTAGACTGTATGATTCAAAAATACACAAGCTGAAGATAATAATACTAATCCTAGCCATTAAAGGCGTTCTCGTTTTAAGTAGATGATTTCCGTGAATCATCGCAGTAAATGATTGCACTCACTTGTTTCCTCCCTGTTGTCGTACAGACCAAGGTCGTCCACACCCGTAACACCCAGTATATCCCGGCGTAAGGGATATACTGACTGAAAACTTGAAGAGTTGCACCTATTGGAGACATCTTCCAAAAGGGAAAAGTTTTATAATATATATATATATATATATATATATATATATATATATATATATATATATATATATATATGTGTGTGTGTGTGTATATACACATATATGTATATATACATACACACACATATATATATAGATATATATATATATATATATATACTGTATATATATACCTTGTTTTATATTAATCCACAGATAACCTGATAACCCATCATTATCGAATTCATTATACTTGGAAATAACTTACACCCGAGGGAATTATAACTGATGTGTACTTTTGACCCTGCCAGGATTCGAACCTTTGGTATAGGAACAGTGATAAACGGTCGACTTGATCACTCTGATTTCAAACTGACATTGGCTCAGCTCTGCATGTGCCTGCTGAATTCAGGTTCTGTACTTAGAATTTACATCAACCAAACTTCACCATAATAGCCGATTGGTAAGTTTGTATTACTTAAATAATGATAAAGTTTTGGATTTATAACGCGTTACTTTTTTCTTAAACACTCACAATTATTAAATCTCAAACATCTCTTAAAATCGTATTCACTATACTTTGGGAATAGCCTACACGTATGGGAATTATCACTGATAAGCGCCTTTTCCCGGCAACGATTCTAACCTGGGTCTTTGATTTCGAGAATGATAAACGGTTGAATTGGCCATTCTGCTATCAAGAGAGATACATCGTAAATTGATATTGACTCTTCTAGACATTTTACTATTCGAATTTTGTACTTAGAATGGATTTCAACCCATCCCCACCATGATAGCTGAATGGTAAGTTTGTAACACTTGGCTAATTATAGTTTTGTTACTTATTACGATCGACCTAACTGCTTAACCATATTTCAGCGTCAGCTTCAGGAGTCAGCTATAGTTTTAAGTAAAACCGACGTCATGTGGAACCAATTTTCCGCAAGGTACCAAGCTCATAGGAAATCCACGCCATAGGTAATATTACATATTAGTGAAATAATTATCAAAATTATGAGTGAAGTAATTTATTAGTATCTTAACAAGCATACTCTAATGAAATAGGAACGCGATACAAATTGTTAGGGGGAATAACAGACAGTATCATTTATCAAGATGGTCACAAAACCTATCAGTAAGGAAACAACAACACGATAGATCAGCTATATAATTAACTAAGTGAATGGCCCTTATAACAGAAGATTAATTAGTAAACCGACTTGAGTGTATCAGTCGCAGGTCTGCTATGTCAGTCCTCTGAGTAAACAATTTAAAGAGATTATGTTATTAATTAATCAAGCAGAAAATTGATCAATTGAAATGAAGGAGCTGAACTTGAATAACGTAAAATATGTTATAAATGGATAGTGATATCATCCCCTTAAAAAAGACATTTCAATTGATAGAATATGATCAAACGAGACAACGTAAACGGAATAAGACTTCGTTAAAACGAGCAAATCTTTCCACGAAATTATCCAGCGAGCTGAAAAAAGGAAAATGGAATACTTTTCCAAAATCAAAAACGGGGAAATGATTCAAATGTGACATCAAAATCGGTGGCCTTCAGCCTGATTATGCCAAACTTGTTGATGGCAGGACATGCAGACGCAAAGCAGTGACCCGCTGAATGAAATGACACACAGACACGAGAGGTCAGGTCATAAATTCGCGTATAATACTCGTGTCCAGGGACAGAATGCATTATCTTAGGTCGGCTGAACTTATTATTTATGGGGCTGGTTGGATTACTAAATAAACAGAGTGTGCTTATTTTTTCCGGTGACAGTTTATGTTACATATGTCATGAGAGAACAAGTGTACACACACCAACGCATATATATAAATATATATGTTTATATTATATATATATATATATATATATATATATATATATATATATATATATATATATATATATATATATATATATATATAATTCAAACGCTACAGAAAACACACATATATACTACAAAAATACATACGATGACACTGCATCACAACAAGAGACACACGTAATGTATTTCAGCAGCTTAATAACTTGCAAACCACTTGGATAACAATAGCTATGAGGCATCTAAACATTTAAAAAATACATTTACATTTGCGTATAAGGTATGACCAATATTCATGCGTAAGTTCGTTGTCTAATCCTCTGTCTTCCTTTCTTCGTGGAAGCAGGGTAAAAAACAAAATCCTTCGATCACTGTTACGGCTTTACCGCACAACATCGATACAGTCTGGAACTTGATGACGCAACGATGACGTACTTGGTGACGTCATAATAGTCCCCTTTCACGGTGCTGCAAGATTTACGGGGTCTTTAATAACGGGATTCAAAGGGCTGACCTTTCTTCATTCTCTTTTGGGAAGCGGATAAGAGAAAAAATTGGTTTCGGGTCCCAACAACACGTAACATTTACCTTCATTTCATTTTCACGCAGTCATGTTACTGGGAATTATTCAACATGTTTATGTATGTATGTGTATATATATATACACACACACACACACATATATATATATATATATATATATATATATATATATATATATATATAATTTATATATGTGTGTGTGTGTGTGAAAACTTGATAGTTTCTTAAAAGAAAGTGTATCCAGAAAATTAATCAGAAAATAGTCACTGATACATTCAACGGTCAACGAATGAATCAGGAGGAGTAGTTTACTCCTACTCCTGATTAAACTCCCTGTCAGAAATTCTCATATCACCAGCTTCATATTCCAACTTTGTCAAAGTTTTTCCTGTTAGACTAGATTAACTGACTTGAACAAGATTCACTGAACGGGCTTGGCGAGAGGTTATTACATTATTATGTTAATATCGGCGAAGAAAAAGGTATAAGCTTTGTACTAGACGAGAGTGTGTACACTACTCATACATACACGCAAGGAGGAACGGATAGTATCTTTAAATAATCGCAATTTAGCGAAAATCGCTTACGAAGTGAGAAAGATAATCGTTTGAACCTTTCAGTTGAATAGCAAAAGGTCAGGAACATATTCTGCTTGGAAGAAAAATAGAAAAAAAAAGCGCCATTCCCCTGTCGGGAAAAAAAAATGGTTTTTTGTTGCAATTACCATTCGAAGTATAATGAATGTGAGTAAAAATGAATTATGTTTAAGTTCCCCCCACCCCTTTTTTTTTTTTGTTCCGTCCTTATTAATCGTTGATGATGGAGACTAAAATCGTTTGTTGTTTTTACTTACTATGTTGCACATCGCGTTTCGTTAATCCTTGTATCTTACAGGCTTAAACAGTCGACATTTTTCATAAGAATACATCAGTGACATTACATCACTCCAATATATATTCCAGAAAGTCGGGTTTTCATCATCGTATTTAGCAAAGATATCTCTCATGGGATAAGGGGAGAGAGAGAGAAAAAAAACCTTCATCCATTAGCTAATAAACTCAGAATGAAACTGCGGAAGGGACCCTGTGACCTTCACCCATCCCACCTAAAACAGACACGATAGATCCTGTCTATGGAAGGTGACATGTCTGATAATCAGCTAGAGACAGGGCACGTACTTATATAATACAAAACTGGTAAAAAAATTCTTTCCGTGCCGTGATTCTTTACAGCAGGATGGAGATTAAGTTTTCACCCTTGAGCGGATCTTGATAAAAGTTGGTAGAACTTGTTTTGCATCAGGTGAGACCTCCTCGAGATGGCTCAGAGTTGACCATTTTTCATGAAAAAAAAAAAATATATATATATATAAAATGGCGTGATATATATATATATATATATATATATATATATATATATATATATATATATATATATATATATATATATATATATATATATATATTGGCGTGAGAATGTACTGTATACACAAGCACATTGTCCGACGATGATTTTGGAACATATTTGCAATCTTTTTTTTCATTATTTAGCACCAATTAACAGTCATCACAGAGAACAGAGTAAGACTGTTTGAAGTCAGCTGCATTTCTCCACATATCATGACCAATGCATGCTGGTAAGCAGCAACATATATCATAGTCTCCCTCTGCACACGAGGGAGGGAAGATCACGAACATGCGCAAGCGATTGCATGCATAGGCATAAGTAGCATAGCCTACCAGCCAGCGTGCACGAACGCAAGTAGCGGCAGAACCTGCATCAATCTGCATACAACAACCGTTAAATGCCTTTGACGTGTCCCGAACACCGAAACATCAAAGCTCTGCTCAGAATGTAATGAAGGTTCTCTGGAGACGCTGTCATGCGTCACATCATCACCTTGGGTGCACCCGTTCCTAATCCAAAGATTGCTGCTGCTGCTGTTGCTGGAATTGCTGCACGACGACCAAGTGCCGCACCACAATTACCTACTTGCCATAAGAGAACAAATTCCCCCCCCCACCCCCGCGCCACCGCCCCTTGGCTGCTTCCTCCCATCTTCCTCATTATTTAATGTAGAGTATTTCATCATCATTAACTCTTACATAATTTTAGAAAGATTACTTTTGGCAGTACCATTTTTGTTTTTGCCTTGATTAATAAAAGATAAGCATTGTTATTATCAGATTATACCGTGCAAAAATTATTGTTAAGAGGACAAAAATATGGGCATTCTGTTATCTAAACATTATTTTCTCGGGTGTAATAGTAGCGAGGAATCATCACATAAATGATATTAATCTAAGGAGATGAAACACCACATTTCATTTACAAAACTATTTCTTCTGTGAAAACCCTGAGAAACAACATTCCAAGACAAACTCGATAGCGTCAACACTGTTAAAAAAAAATAACCATCAGAGGGAAATGAAAGGGCAGTTATTAAAAAGTCCGACGGATAATACCGGAGTAAATAACCGTTTATAGACTTAAATATTTTGAGATAAAATGTGTTTGAACAGAAAGCGTGCGTGGAGTAGATAACAACTCACATTATATAAAGAATTACTTATAGCATAGTCGTAATTATTCTGTTGCCTATGAAAAATAATTCTCAAAAATATTTCCCGCCAAAACACTTTAAGAGTGCAAGATCCTGATCGGGTATACAGGAAATTAACAACCTGACAAGGGACTTCATTAGCAAACCCTGACTTCATTTACCAATAGCAGACGGCCTTTGGTTATCCCGGTAACATGGAATTCAAACGTTTTTACGAGTCTAGTTAAACAGTCTTCCATCACGTCAACCAGGTGAAGTCATTTGGAGCAAAACGTCAGGCATGAAAGTCTATCTCGAGTAAATTCTAAATTTTGCATGACGGAGACATTAAAGACTCGGTCGATTAGTAGTTTAAACAGACGAAAGTAACTCCAGCAGGCTATAAAAATATGTCTGTAATACGTTTCATAAAGAACTGCAGATAAAGTACATACATATATGCCGAGTTTCGCTAAATATTTATCCAGTAACTGCCGAGTAATACTCCCACCAACTTGAGAAGTATTCTTAGTCCTTGTCAATAAAAGGGAAGGTGTTTCTGGGACGGGACAGTAACTAAACTCCACCAGAAATAACAGATAAAAATAACAAATCATCACAGGTACATGATAATAAAAGAGCGGGAGAAATATAACACCGTAACAGAAGCCATAATATTCACATTTGCATGAGTAAGCCTAACCAAACTACCTTTATCTGAATAAGAACTTAATAAGAACGTCGTGTAACTAGCGATATTAGAAAAATGCAGAACACCTAATCTCGAATTTTTAAGGACAAAAATTAATAAATAAAAAGTAAAATAAAAAAATCAGCTTTAAAAAATCATTTTTCTAAGTTGTCCTCTTCAGACCGTGAAATTGGGAAACAAGGCAGTCAAGGCCACAGACCATGATATTTATCGACTAGCTCTACCCGTCGCTTCCTTTAGACCGGTGATATAATCCTAAAAAGCATGTATATCGCACTCTGAAGTTACCAGGATTTACCTTTATAATATGTATCTCTCTCCTTCTAAATATATTTCATTGACATAAGTGAACATTTTAAAATTTGGTATGTAGGCTCATTACGATATCTGTCCTAATATCTCAAGTTCACATATTTTGATGTGCATTCAAATTATGGCTGAACGTATGTATAGAATGTATCAAATACAAATAACAAGATAATTGGATTGAAATGAAGTCTGGTGTACCGTTAAAAGAAACTGTTAACACTAAAATCCTAATTATACAGTGACACACGAGCAGAATATATTTTCTTTGTCTGGAATTCGTAAATTCATTTTCAGTATAGTAGGTAGTATATATCAAACAGCAATGAAAACTATGACATTATGTTCAAGGAATTTCTTTATTTATTTTACTGAGCCTTTGAAATATGTAAAGAAATAGCATCATATCAGTAGCAATCGGCATGGGGACGAGTTCTGATGTCTTGTTTGCTGCGAACAGGATGTTGCCTCTATTTAATGCACGTACGCTCTAGTGATTTTTCATCAGTCCAGTTTTTTAGATAAAACCCTCCAATATAAATACGCAGGTATAAGCAACAGTATGTTCTACACTGTGCAATTGTCTTGAATCACACATTCTCTAATTTTTCTGAGGAAAGCGAGTGATTCTTCCCATCTGTTCCACAGAAAAATTGTCCTTAACAACATCCCTAAAACACTTTAACATCGCTAGTTGCTTTTTCGCCATCAGTCTTTGGTGCCTTGTCTTCGTAATTGTCATTAATGTTTATATGTCAGATTTTCCCTTCACTGGGTCATAAGTAAAATGAGCCCTCTCTCTCTCTACTGTGTTCTGCATTCCTGCCTGAATTCATGTCTTGACCTCTCTATTGGTCTTCGTCTTGCTACTTTTCTGACTGACTGTCCCTACCACCTTGACCTCTCTATTGGTCTTCGTCTTGCTACTTTTCTGACTGACTGTCCCTACCACCTTTGTCTTCAAATGTCCAAACCCTCTCAGTATATCTCGAGCTTTTGTCCAGCCTCTGGACACCACATCGTTCTTCAACTCAATTTCCAAGGTGGTCCTTCAACATTCAGTTATTTCACTGTTCTTATATCCCCAAACTACCATTTCCTTTTTTATTTGTATATTTATACTGACCACATCAATCTTGCATGAATCTACTCTATCTTTCCTACTGCGTAGTTGAAGTGCACCTTCAAAATATTCACTCCAACGATACAAACCAGCATTGTCCTCTCACGGCGCCCCTCCGTTTGGTTCTTTTGTTATGAAATATATTTTGATCCTGAAAGTCTCGCAGTGTTCACGCATGTGCAGAACAACCTTTTCTTCGTAGCGGACTTAACAGGTGTTTTTTTTTTCTAGCATATACATACATGCATACTGTAGAATCTATTGCTTGCACCATACAAAACATTTATTACACAAGAACAACAAAAATTTTTCAGAAATGGGGAATATATAGAACAATACGAAATCTGAGTTTTTCTTATAAACAAAAAAATAGGAAGAGCGTGCAGTAGCATAGGGGTAAAGGATGATGATAAAAAACCCTTAATTCTTTATGAGCTTCAATGTTTCGTTCATTATAGATTTCATCTGTCCAACAACTAAGCTAAGGATATTTTTCACTAGAATCTCTTTGTTTTTAGGTATCAATTAACTTCTTTTTTCAACGTTGACACATAATTTTCATTTACTTTACTAATCCTATTTATTTCGCGTGCCCAAGGATTCTTCTTGTGATCAAAAGGTTTGAAGTCTTCGACGATTCTTTTTATTGTGATGGAAAAACCCTTATTAATATGACCAATGACATTTTAATGGACCTCGTAGATTTCGTTTACCGCAGTCAAAGCGACTGGAGTTTTTATATCACATTTTTTTTAATATAAATTATATATATTTAGGGCTTGTGACGCTCGTTAATCTTTGTCCGTTGTCGGTAAGCTTTCTGCTACTGTCAGTCCTCTTTATCACTATCATATTTTGTTGTCAAGTATCCTTTGCGCTTCATCTTGCTATATTTTGTGACTGTAAATAACATTTCCTTTGTGGTGAATAATATTAGGTGTTAAAATTTCAGGAGTTGAAAGTTCTCGATATATTTAATGGCTTTCTTTTGTTGAGTGCTTCTTCTGGGGATAACAAATTTTTAAAATAAATCAGGGGTGTTATTTTACTTGAACTCCTTTCGTTGCTATAAAGTTCACTTTCATGCTGCAACTGCAATTCCCTTCCTCTCTGTCAATAGGTCTTTTGTGACGCAAAAATGTCCCAGGATTTTTTTTTTTTCGTTTAGTCAATAACGTAGCGTCCTTGGGTCTTTTTCTCAGCACGTGTAGTTGGTCGATGACTAGGTGGTACATAAAACTGAAGCTGTTCAAGCAGTAGGAAAGAATTATGCAAATTATCATGAGTCTTATTACTACCTTGAAGATTAAAAAAAAGAAAGAAAAGAGAAAATAAGAGAACGGAATAGCGTTTCTCCGTAATGCAAAAGAATCACGCGAGGACCTTTACTTCAACGTCTCCTCAAGGAATCTTGCCAAAAGGATATCGATATAAGACCCCGAAAGAAGGAAAGGTCAGATGTTGTTTCATTACGCCTCGACAAGGGAACCAGCACAGGTGTATCTTGGGCAGTGAAATTGAATGTAGGAGCTGTGGTTATGAATCATGGATGACGACTACTGGAAAAAGGGAGGGTGTCAGCTGAGTTCAGTTTATAAGAGAGGTGTCCGTTTTGGGGAGAGGGAGTTTCTCGTCTCTGGGAGAAGATTCCATGGGGAAATCAGCTGTGGGATTATAGTGTATCGGAGGGGGGTCCATGGGGTTGTGGGGGTGTCAGCGAAGGAATTACCGTCTATAAGAGAGGGGGTTACTGGGGTGTCAGTCGAGAGATTACCACCTACGGGAAAGGGGGTCCCTGGGAGTGTCGGGAAGGGATTACCGTCTGTGAGAGAGGGGGTTACTGGGTTGTCAGTAGAGATTACCGTCCGGAGAGGGGGTTACTGAGGTGTCAGTAAGGAGGTTACCGTCTAGAGAGGGGGTTACTGGGGTGTCAGTAAAGAGATTACCGTCTAGATAGCGGGTTCCTGGGGTGTCAGTAAAGAGATTACCGTCTAGAGAGGGGGTTACTGGGGTGTCAGTAAAGAGATTACCGTCTAGAGAGGGGGTTACTGGGGTGTCAGTAAAGAAATTACCGTCTAGAGAGGGGGTTACTGGGGTGTCAGTAAAGAGATTACCGTCTGCGGGAAAGGGGGTTCCTGAGAGTGTCAGCGAAGAGATTACCATCTATGAGAGAGGGGGTTACTGGGGTGTCAGTAGAGAGATTACCGTCTAAGGGGAAAGGAGGGCACTGGGAGTCTCAGGGTGCCATCTCCCTACATTGCGTGCGACCCACCATAGTCGACTAATTACATAGGTCAACAGGAGTAATCTAAAGCCAGTAGGTTTTACCGGACCGCTACGGTTTTAATCGTTCTACCTAGCCAGGGAATCGAACTCAAGCCCCCTTGCAGGTGATACGACTGTCTCAAACATCATATATACACAAATCTAATACATTATGACAATACATAAGTATGCTATAATCGTAATACAAAATTACGTCACGTATCATGTCCGTGATATCAAGACTCCTGAGATCAAAGAGAATTTTTGTGCCTTTCAAAAGACCTTGGAAAATAGAGGACAAGACTCTTAAACATAAAAACTATTCATTGTTACAAAGAGAATCGCACATTTTAAAATTCAAAATACTACGACCTTTCTAACGTCAGATAGTTTTTACATACAAAACCATAGGTCTAAGAAAAAATGAACTGGATAACACCATTGTTTTATATTTGAAGAAAAAATTCAAATGCATTTTCAATTCCTAGAGGTAAAATCAGGGTTTCATTCGGCCCTTCGAATCACCCGGGGATTAAAAGCGCAACTTTGTACCAGCTGCCCTCTCAAATGTAATAAGTAAATCAAAGGAAATTCCAAAACGAGGTCATCATGATACTCGGTTGGTTTTCAGTTTTATCGCATTTGTTTCTTTCCCTTTTAGTTTGTATGTTTTGTTAAGTTTTACCCTAGATGTGTGTATTTTATCCAGTTTTTATATGTAAACAGAGGATCATGGACTCAACTGTCGTAACAGATTCAGGAGAGCGTAGGTTAACCTCAAAAGAATATACAAACAAACAAAAAGTTGCCCTAAAGAAGGAAAAAGTTTCACAGCGCATGAGTAGAAATAAAGACTGACCGTAGGAAGAGGCCACCGACCTTTTGTTCCACGGTCGATCACCAGGGAGTAGAGGCATGACCTCACCATGTATGAAAATGACAGAAATCGTCCTTCAAAGATAGGAAGGAGTCTCGCACACACACAAAAAGGTTAAGATAATAAAGAAGTACTGCCTTACATCATTTATAATTTTTCATGTAGCTATAGAAAACAGAACAGCACATGCTTCAAAACAAAATATAAGTCCTCTAAGATGCCTTTCTAAAGGCAGTAAAGGAGAATTTTCGGTCATTCCCAAATTCTAAGAGTGAGTACATGTTGCAAACGAACGATGAGAGGGGTCTGAAAGTAGTGAGAAGCTTAGGTATTAACGTACATGGAGGAGGTAAAAACCAACCAAAAAGAAGTTATTTATGAAGAGACCTTATTTATAAAGAAGTCCTGCGGGTCACCACTGAATACTAACGTTTGGAAAATACTAACTCTCATTTGTCTAATCTTAAGAAGGTATCATGTGCACATTTGTAATAGCAAAGCGTCTCTAGCTATCTTCACTCCAACATTCATATTGGCACCCAAGACTTGGCAAAACTGTCGAAGCAGAAACTTCATTTCTGAGAGCAAAGACTCGACCGTAAAAATTTCAAAAGTAAGTTGACAAAGAAATATGGAAATAAAAGGAAATATAAAAAGGAAACTAGCATCTCAGAATTTTGGAGCCTAATGTCAGCAATAAAAAAAACCATGTGCTATAACATACTTGGTAATATGAAATATATTTAAGAAATTTTTCATGAAATAAAGTTGAGAATACGAAAAATAATCAGCTGAATTTCAGTGCCGAAAATTTCCAGAATAAAATAGGATGGCGGAGAACGACGCATGGAAACACTTAATCGAGGCAGCTGTCCACGGAACTTAAAAGAGTGACATTAATCATATTACCTACCCTTGCCACTTCGAGTGACACCTCAATCGTCTTCAATACATCCCTTGACGTTTAAGCATGTAGAATGTGGGCATCCGCGTTATCTAAAGTTGGGCATGTAGACACTGTCATAGTGAGCAGGAGATCAATAGTTGCGTGCTGGAAAACGAACCTCGAACACGCAAGGCCCCGACATTACGTATCGCCCAGGTTCGAGAGAAATCAAGTGCTGTTTGTGCGTATTCTCGTCATCTTCACGGGCGTGTATATCATCCCAAGACGCTCACTTACCCAGGTAATGACGATGACGCATGCCATGCACATACATGAAGCTACAAAGAGAAAATTCTATGGTTTACGCCTGCGAGCTATTACTCGGAAAGCTGTCTACGTTTGCGTGCTTGCCTTATCGAAGTGGATGTGGAAACGTTTTAGCTCTCAAGAACATACATGCGGTGTATCCTCTGAACAAAAGAGAATGATATACGATATTGCCTTTGTCTGTGCCTTGCGCACAAAAAAGAGAATATTATATATATATATATATATATATATATATATATATATATATATATATATATATATATATATATATATATATATATATATATATATATATATATATATATATATATTTTACCTCATTTTCTCATCATGAAGTTACAATTCTGTCAAAATACTGACGTGGTTCGAAGGGAATATAGACGTACAAGAACAAAAGATATTAATATGACCCTTGAGTTTTTGTACCATAAAACAGTTAAGGTGATACCAACATAAAGAATATAGATACCGACGCTTTTCAGTGCAACTTCACTGTTGCGTAGAAAAATATTCCTTGTGAATTAAAAATGATGAGTGTAACGATATCTAAGTGTTAGTTATAAATGTTACTATCGCTAATTTACTCCTCTGGGGTCACTTAAAACATACAAGTGAAGAAATGGAGATTTAAAACCCGAAAGTGTACTGTGTGTATGAGAATGTTTATAGTTTTGACAATTTCAAGTCGCATTGATCGGTAACAGTGTCTAAAAAAATTCAACAAACCTAAAATAAGGGAGCTTACCATAAAACTATATACACACGCGAATATCTCTGCATAATAGAGCAACAAACGAAGACAATAGCCTAACAAAAGCTCCATGAAGCATTACTGCTCATGGTACGCATGCCAGCTTTTGATAATACATGTATACATACAGCATAGTCAGACACAGTAGAATAAATAGGCAAAGCAAAAAGAAAAATAAATAAATAGAAGAAACTCCTAACATGTCCTTAGCTTTTGAGCTGCGGTCCCGTCAGACTCATCAAAAGACAATTAAATGAATAATGAAAAGGTAGC
>NC_089759.1:25004156-25051656 GCF_040412425.1 Macrobrachium rosenbergii
GAATATTGCTTGCAATCACAGAGCAATAAATGAATGCACGTAAGAGGAAGCAATCTCAAATGCCAGGTCACTGATTTGGAAATTCTGAGAATATTCTTACAAGGTCCCGGATTCATTAGGGGACGTTCCATTTGACTTGTCTTTCTAACTTGTGATGAAATACAAGTTTCCTCCCCTTTGTTACTTTCTCTTATATTAATGAGAACCTTCTAGATATGGTGCTGACACCTTTTTAGTTTTTTGTAAAAGAAAACTTTGTCTTTCCGTCCATACTTTTTCTGTCCGCTCTCAGATCTTAAAAACTACTGAGGCTAGAGGGCTGCAAATTGGTATGTTGATCATTCACCCTCCAATCATCAAAGATACCAAATTGCAGCCCTGTAGCCTCAGTAGTTTTTATTTTATTTAAGGTTAAAGTTAGCCGTAATCGTGCATCTGACAACAATATAGGACAGGCCACCAGCGGGCCGAGGTTAAAGATTCATGAGCCACGGCTCATACAGCATTATACCTAGACCACTATAAAGATAGATCTATTTTCGGTGGCCTTGATTGTACGCTGTAAAGAAAATTCCATTGCACTGAAGAAACTTTTGCGCATTGTTTACTTTTTTCTTTAATGAAATACAGGTCCTCATCCCTAATTTGCCTCTCTCTCTTCTCTTGCTTATATGAACTTTGATGTAATAGTATCGATAGATCTGAATTGCAAAATCACGTCGAAAATTCCCTAACGGCTGCAAAGCAGATTTAATTTTTGGATCAGAAAAGTAACTAGAAACTCCCTTGAAAGGAAGGAATTTATTCACATATGCAAAACAGGGCTTACTTTGCAACGGCACCATGATGTAATCTAAAGGAAACCATCGTCCCAAAACAATCTGAGCCATCGGCAGATTTTTTGAAGTATGTACAACGCCCAGCTTATTCTACTTTAATCGTATTATTTTTAGATAAGAAAAGACAGCAGCCAATACCACTGACACCACACAGGTTATGACGAAAAAGCCAATAAGAAATAACTCGTGCTAAGGCTGGACGTGTGGTATGATAATCATGTTTATCTTGACTGACTACAGAACGTAGTTAATGAAAGGGCAGTGAATGACCGCGTTCGTGTTCTTGCCCTATTGAGCAGTTTGACAACTCTTGTGACGACAGTACATTGAATTCACTTTGGGTAAATCAACCATAACGATATATGCTAACGTTCCTTACGTTTCACAAGTGTCTAGTTGCCTCAGAAAAAAAGTGGAATGAAGGAAAAACAAGTTATACAGAAAAATAAAGCGGATCACTAAACGGAATAAAGTTCCATTGGACAACAATTTCGGCTTGGTCTTCGGAAAAATATATCAACGGTAAAATTCCCTCAATGAAATTAGCGTCTTTTCCTCAGGTTTGTTATGCTAAACACAGCCCTTTATTGATTTATGAATAAATAAAGACCTGCTTAATAATACTCTACGGCAATGATCCTCAAGAAGTCTTTTGTGATATTAAACTAATTTCTCGAACGAAAAAGTGACACAACTAAGGCGAAAGATAAATGATTTAACAAGAAAATCAATTTTTGCGTATCAGAAACTTTTACAACTTCTAAGCAGTATTTAATTCTGGGTTTTAATCTGACGAATTCTGGAAAAAACATTTTATTTTTTTTTTCATGAATAATCGATCTCTCTGGTAACTATGAATGCTGTTGAAACGATGCATATATGATTAACAATTAAAGTGCAATACACAAAAAAAATTCACGATACGGATTCTTGTTCGTTCTGACTGCTTGAGACTTGCAGAATGAGAGGGTAAATATCTTCTATCCAAAGATTTGTTTTCAGGTAAATCGGAATCGGAATATACGATTTAGCCCTGCGACCTGTGAGGTCATTCAGCGCTGAAAACAATGTTGAAACAGTTGCTAAGAGAGGGTGGAAAGTAAGATGGAAGAAAGCATATATGAACGGAGGCTTAGTAAAATGAATGGAAGGAGTTGCAGCTAGGGGCCGAAGGAAAGCTGCAAAAACCCTTAAGTAACGCCTACAGTGCACCGCGTGAGGTGCACTGATGGCAAGTAACATTTTCAAGTTTGTTGAAGAAGCTGGTTATCTTCATATGGTATAATTTCTATTTTTCTTAATTGTTATCATGATACCTTGGTACTGAAGCCTATACTTAGTTATATATGAATAGCATGAATGCTATGAGAGAGAGCTTTAATAAGATTTTTTCCCTTGTTATATTAGCAAATATATTTTCGCTGCCGATGACTGTTACTTGCATGCAAGTGTCTGACACAAAAAATAATGATAATTCCAAATTGGGTTCAAAGTAATGTAGCAGGCTTTATCAAAACGGTGGCCATTACACTCTTCATTTGGTCTTGTTCTCTGAAATATTACTATCATTACACAGAGAACTAAGTGAAATTGCAAGGTGACACCCTTCCTTAACAAGGGGTTAAGTAACTTTTATGACCATACCATTAATCTCCGGTTATTTGCTTGTAATATCCATTAAAATTATGTACTCTCATCATGTGAGTTTTCATCTTTAAAATGAATTACAAACTTGGCTGTAATTAGCTTAGTCGCTCATTATGGAAAGAGGGCGAAAGAGAATTCATTTGATAGGGCCTCTTGTTCGTACGAAAGCTTTTGAGTTCATTTAACATACGACTACAAGGAAGTGAGTGTAAAGTTGATTTTAAATAACCCTATTCTCTCCCCAGATTTAAATGAAAACGTAAATCTATGGTAGTCTGATAAATAATATTAACATTTAAGCATCAAAACGGATGGTATAGTAATATTTTCTTTCCACTATCATTCAGGTGGGGAGGTTGATAAATTACGTTATCTTCATAAGAATTCATGATTTTTTTACATACGCACACACACACACACACCCATGCATACAGGCATATACATATATCTATATCAATCAATCTCTCTATCTATCTACAAAATATATATATATATATATATATATATATATATATATATATATATATATATATATATGTGTGTGTGTGTGTGTGTGTGTATTAACTTTATCACTTACTCAATTATCTGTGCATTAGTACAATTACTAACAGGACTTCATTGAAACTGGATGGTATCTAGCGGAAATATTTATTCAATAAAGGTTACAAGCTTTCCAGGACTAACAATCCTCATTGCCAAGTATCCGTCGACCATCCAGTTTCAATGAGGTTCTGTTAGTATATATATAATAAATAAATAAATAAATATATATATATATATATATATATATATATATATATATATATATATATATATATATATATATATATATACAGTATATATCATACATAATGTATACATATATATGTATATATATATGCATGTAGACATTGTGTATATATATATATATATATATATATATATATATATATATATATATATATATATTATAGTCTTGGTAAATGCAATTGCATATGCAGCATCTATTATGTTACGGCGAAGTTTTCTAACTTCCTATCTTCAACATGAAGCTCTGCAGGATAAGACAAAGAATATTGCTATGCTACTTCATTTATTTACTATTATGGTGACAGCCATTTCATTCATTAACTCACGGGTATCATCAGGTATGTGTGTGTGTGTGTGTATGTCTGTATGCTCTAGCGATGGCTGGGCGCTTCTGAGACATGAAACACGCCAAACCATACTGCACAGTCAACTTATCCATTTACTTCCTTCTTCACAGTTTCTGACTTAGGGTTGAGGGAAGATTAAAGGTGAAATATGTGCTGCATTTTGGAACGATTTCCTGAAGACAACCACCCGAAAGACTTTAATCCACATTTAAAATGATGGTGAAAAAAACTGGCTTAGTCTTTAATGATAAGACTTACTTTTTATGACAGGGATAATTGATACCTAGGCCCAGAAAGAACACGTGGAGCAATGATTTAGGATTTGAAACTGGGAAGTTTGGCTGGGCATGGTGGCTGACTCGTGTGAATGATCTAAAAATCTGATATTCATGATGCATCTAACCAAAAGAAGTGGCATGCAGTGGTGACAGATACAATAACAACAGCTGATTCAATTTAAAGAATGAAGCTAACAAAGCGAAAAATATTAGGGAAAAATCAATTTAAACTTGCTTATACAAGTCAAGCTTTAAGCTTTTGACTGTTACAGTATGGTTCGTCATTCTTTAATGTAAGAATGTTTTGTTTCGGTTATTTTCACTATGTGTTAGGAGCTATGGCAGGCAATGATTAATAAAACTACTTTTTTTTTTTTTTAACAAGTAACAGATTTCGTTTTACTTTTCACGCTTACATCCCAACATAACCATCCGAATTGAAGAACAGAGAAGGAGAAAAATTAAGACGATGAAAGATGAGGATACGGAGAAACAAAGTCTTGAGAGATATCTGACGAAGACGACTGCGAAGAACGGCTATAGTGTCCTTCTGACAATCAATATTCACGCCACACGAATACCATCGGCCGAAGGACCTCAATCTGTTATGTGCTATCCACAATGACATGGTCAGCAGCAACGCGACACCAGACCCAATCTCTCACGTCAAGCAAGAGAAGAAGAAGAGGAGCCGCGCCTCTCTTGGGCAAAGAACATAATGACACGAAAGTGTACTTGACACAATTTGCCCTGCAAGTAACGCAGGGATACGTTCCTTTGGAAGGCAGGTCTCTTTGATTAACTCAATAAATACATGCCATGTTGCATGTGCTCACATTCAAGACTTCAGGTGTGCAAAGGTGCTTGAATGTGTACGTGTAAGTAAAAAAGCGAGACATTACAAGAGCCATTACATATAACAAATGATCCCCATGAGGCATTCCAAGATTGAATTTCCAAGCAATTTTGTCGGGGTTATTTTCTCAGGGAGGCATGTCAGATAGTCAGTAAGAGATACTGTATTATACTGCGTTCAGCCAGCTTCAGATTTTAAGATTACAGCGATAGTTTGGTAATTTGTAGCAATAATCTGACCTCATTTGAAACCTGCGATCTTCTAAATCTATAAAAAAAAATTTCGTCAAACTTAGCTCTGTGCCTCACTACTAATGAAATAATCTCTCATATATATATATATATATATATATATATATATATATATATATATATTATATATATATATATATATATATATATATATATATATATATATATATGTGTGTGTGTGTGTGTGTGTGTCCTATACAAAAACTAAAATATTCCCAAAAATATTCTAGTTTCCCTACTGGACTGTTCACTAACTCATTCATCCTTCAACTACTAAATGAAGGCAGAATCCCCTGTGCATGGAACTTCCACAGAACTAGCCGCTACATACATCTAAACCAGAGGGTCACCAGGGCTTCTAACCCCCTCTTCTTATTCCCAGCAATTTAGGACTATACCCTCTTTTCACAAACTACCTGGTTAGTTTTATTTCTAAGATCAGAAAGTCCCCTCAGTTACCATATCAGATGTAAACATGTGATTGTTTTGGCAGCTCATATAGTGACCGGTATTTCATGGATCATAATTAGCAGTTATTAAATTATTTCAGCTATTTTTTGTCCTAGTGACGATTCATCAACTATGCTTTTTTAGTTATTTAATCGTCAGCATAAAATCAAATAGGTAATTCAAGTCTTTGAAACTATGCTCTCGAGAATAACGAAATTTCATCAATTATACATTTTCGTTATTCGATCGTCAGTTTATATTTTAATGGACATTTTAACATCTGAGTATCTTATGTTACTTTTGGGTAATAATTCAATAACTCGTTAAAGACTGACATTTGGCTAATTAGATCAATATATAAATAATTCAAGATTTCATTTGGACTTGTAAATCATCTTGATAACTGTGAAAAATGTACTAGTTAATCACGTTAGTGTTAACCAGAAGGTTGGCATGAGGGTTAATAAATTTGTTTAATAATTTTACAGGTTGTAAAAAACAATTTTGTCATTCCTGTTACGTGGCAGTGTTTGCTGTATTGTATTTACGGAGTCTGATTGAGCAGATTGTGTAAGCATCTTCGGTTGATGGAAATAGTTTAGAAGACTCACTGGTTATATTATTCAAACATTTACTTCGGTTGATGGAAATAGTTTAGAAGACTCACTGGTTATATTATTCAGACATTTACTTGTTCAGAAAAAAATGTATCAAGAAATAAAAAATCAAATATATTCTTAAATAACTGTATAAGAATCAAACTGTTACCACTTGCACTGAATGATAGACTTTCATTATTAAACTTGATATTCTTATTGAGTGCTTTTCTGTAGCTTAGTATGTTAAGTATTGGAGAGATGAAGAAATTTACTCCCTTCACTAATATCTAAGAATTGTGTAAATTTTTCATTAAGTTAATACCATTTTTCAACTATGACTGATTAGCTGCCTTCTGTTAGGTAAGGTTAGATTAAAAACCCAGAATCAGGCAAAATATCAGAATGAAAACCCGAAAGAACAATAAAGGAGAAAGTGAACAATTGTTAGATTTTTTTCACGAATATTGCCGTCCAAGACGTAATGGGTTCTGAGTAGACCATGAGCACATAAATCTAAAAAAAATATAAAACACACACGCGCACACATACACATAACTGAAGTGTGATGGTTCGTGACCACAAGTGCCAAGCAGTAATAAGTATTGGGGACGCACAGAAAGGCTTACCACGTGACTCTGACCAACTTTCACCACTATAGCCACAGAAGTGTAATTATGACTAAGTTTTTGCTCATTGCTATAAAATAATGTTTGAAAAGTCTGTTTTTTCACTATGATTCGTTACATCAATCTGAAATAAAAGAGAAAACACCATAGTGAATATACAATAATTTCTAGCTCCAGTTGTAGCGACCTTTGGTTTTTGTATTCTGGCGAGAACAAAATATTCACGCACCATAATTTTTTTTTTACTTTCAGTTGCCGAATCACAGATGAAAATCCTATGAATAAAACTACAAAGTATCAACTACTTATATCTTTACGCCACGTAACCTTCCATAAAGGGATACATCGCATCCTGCCTGGCAGGGAGACTTTTCCCCTGTGGTCCTCCATTAATCTTACATAAAAAGATACATACTAACCTAAACTAGGTTGCCATATTCTATCTGATATGGAAAGTCGCCAGTTTACAAAGAAATTTGTCCATACACTAAGATGAACCTCTTCGTTCTGAATGCTACAGCGCATGCACTAGAGGAGCGGAACCTCTTTAATATCCGGCTGAATAAGCGGGTTCCAGGCGACCAATTCCCTGTTACATTCTTGAATGTTCAGGATTCCAGGTGAGTAGCCTCTGGTTAGCTCCTCGAAATCAGAGTATGCAGCCTCCCAGTTTTTTTTTTTTTTTTTTTACCATACGCCTTCTTACCATTGAGAGGGAATGACGGCAGAAATCATTACCTTGGTGTTTCAACAAATCTTTTGGGACTATGTTACTATCCTCATGCCCTGCCCCGCAGATATTCAATGGATTTGTGCCATCATGTCTGGCACGACTTTGGTCTGGCATTGCCTTGTGGGTACCCATTCAGGTATTAACCAAACCCAACGTTGCCTAGTTTTACTGATTGGACGACCAGTAATACACATACACACACGTACTTGTAGAGATGGACGTTTATGCTCTGACGCTTTTTATTATTACTCCAACAAGTATCAGTTATTGGCCATGTTAATGATTGAATGAAGTCAAAATCTTGGTCACTGAATCACTATAGCACTTGTGCTTTCCCGTTCCATTTACGTACAAATGAAACCTAACGCTTTCATAGCAACGTTCCCGTAAATTCACCTCAAGTCAGCCATTACCCAATCACCTCACTCAGGAATGTCTGAAACCATGCTAGAGACTCATCAGAGACATATAATGATTCGGCCTTGACCTGTGTAATGACAGGTTACCTAATCATCATGGCCTGGCTGGACCTAGCCTCTATTGTTACTATCGAAGGCGCTTATTAAGCGGTATTAGGAGCAGATTACGCGCCTTCTGCTGCTCAAACTATTGCGGACGTTGTTGGATGCCTTTAAATTTATTCTGCTCTCTCTCTCTCTCTCTCTCTCTCTCTCTCTCTCTCTCTCTCTCTCTCTCTCACACACACAAATTGAGGGACCTATATTCGGTACTCGAACCGCACGGTGGAGGACCAATAAACGTGTTCCCTGATATCCAGTAGGCCCCTGTTGGCTTTAGTAGTGAATTAGGACCTAGCTGCTAGTCGACTTTTGTAGATCGCAGCTAGGGATAAGAGAGAGACGAAAAAACAACAGTGAGAGTTCATTGCACCGTCAAAATGCACTACATCAAAATGGGAGGGCCTAGACGAAGTAATCCTCACCTAACTGAGCAGAACCATTCATGAAATAAGATCTCTCTCTCTCTCTCTCTCTCTCTCTCTCTCTCTCTCTCTCTCATGTGCAAGCAAATGACTATGCGCTTACCTTCTCTGTCATATGATTCATGTATTTTTTATTCACTACCCAAATACAGTTAACATCGGTCATTCTCTAGTTTACGATTTAATGTGCATGTAATAATTTTCTGGGGAGTGTCTTCATTTAGGCAAGACACATTTGCAAGGTACTCGTATAAAACGAAAAGATCTTTTTCATGATTGCTAGTCTGATCTGTACTAAACAAACATTTTCTCCTTGAATGACATGTGTTGTATGAGGAAAAGTCCTTGTTGCCATGGTCTATGGTTTTAGTTTGTGACCGCTTGATCCCGGATTATCCTGGATTATCTTTCTGTTTATCACCCTTTGACAACTGACCGTCTGGTATTCTTGTTCTTTTTGTTTACTTTGTAACCTTCTTTTCATCTGTGCCCCATTTGTGCCCAGACGATGCGTTAATAAACGTGAAAGCGCTTTGTACTGAACTTCTGCCTGTTATTTTCCTGTGGGATTCGCTTATACACTGAAGTCATGTGCATCTACTGTGATTTTTTAAGCATAATGGAAACCATGCGCAACTTTACACCTTTTCTGTGAATTTTCCGAGCCTCGTTCTATTCGTGAAGCCTTTCTGCAATGCACTTACCAAAGCTCACAAGCTGAAACTTCAACTTAACTTCCTACGGAATTGTATGGGCTAAGTGATGCCCAAGTCGATTTTACCAAGGAGAATTCTTCGTTTAGCAGAGCGGCCTTTCGGCGAGTTTCAACGGATCAAACTTAAAAAACACATCGAAATCACAAAAGTGGAAGTAGAAGATGGTTATAGTACCCTTAGAAGCAGACGGTATGGCTTAAATCAGACTGTTCCTTGGGATTGGAAGAGTCGGATGCTGGATTATTGCTATGGTAAATTAAGGTGTTGCAACCGCCTTGAAAGGAAGATTCAATTCAAGCTGAAGAACCTTATTGCTTGAAAGCGACTACTGGACTAAACATGCCAACGTGAACTTTATGGTTAATTTATCAGACAAACCGGTGGATAGTGCTACGACAGCGGCTTTGGGATATGGATTAAGTTTTGGTGTTTCTGACGGCAACCTGGACTATGTCGTTATTTCAAAATCATTTTGTTATTTGGAAAAATTTAGTCCTAATGTATTTCCTGATGACATCAATATTTGTAAAGGTATTGTGTATGGTGCTATGGCCAAGCCTTCCCCAAATGTTCCCGTAAGATTTCTCCAGGCCTACAAAAACCTTAAAAAAGACGAAACATTGCAAGTAACAAAGGCAGATCAGTCTAATGCAGTGGTAATAATGAATGAAAGTGACTATGTAAATAAAATAATGGCATTATTGAATGATAGTGAAACTTACACGAAACTGAGGTCAGATCCTACACAGACAGTTAAGAAAGGGCTCTGACCGTTTAATTAAACAGTTTACCGCCCAGTGCTCCTCCCTACCATATCTCTACGGTTTAGTCAAGACACAAAATCAATAACCCTATTAGACCAATCATTACTTCAGCAGGCTCAGTTTCGTATAATTTATCTAAATGGCTTGTAAAAATTCTTACACCATTGGTAGGAAACATTTCTAATACGAATGTAAAAAATAATGTCGATTTTATAGACAAACTGAATAGTATGAATTTGAAATTTGATTTTCCTATGATTAGTTTTGATGTTGTCTCTTTATTTACAAAAGTGCCTGTAGATGATTTACTGGAATTTTTAGAGTAAGAATTAGAAAGTTATGATATTCCTTTAACTGTAGCAAACCTCACTAATCTTATAAGGTTATGTATCAAAGATAGTAAATTTTGTTTTAATGGGGAATTTTTCGTACAAAAGTTCGGCATGGCTATGGGTAATCCCTTATCTCCTGTCCTTAGCAATATTTACATGGAATTTTTTTAGACAAAATTCTTACCAAGAATTTTGCCCCGAAAAGTTTTATGGTTTAGGTATGTGGATGATATTTTCTGTATCTGGTCAGTTCACGAAAATCTCTAGGAATTTCTGGTTAAGATAAATAATTTAGTACCTTCAATAGAATTTACCGTAGAGGAAGAAAGAAATTGTAATTTGAATTTTCTTGATGTAACTATCCACAGACATGATAGGAATTTCACCTTTTCAGTCTTTCGAAAATCAACTAACATTGCCTCTTTTGTTCAGTATTATTCCAAACATTATCAAAATGTTAAATTCTTTGTCTTTTCTGGAATGTTCTTAAGGGCTTTACGTGTTTGTGGTCCGCAGTTCATTGATGCTGAGATCAAAACTATTTATGGTATTGCTTTGAAACTTAAATACCCAAGAACCTTTGTAGATGGAGCATAATATTCTCAGATTACCGTATGATGAAAGGTTTTTACAAATTCCTAGAATTTTAAAGCTTTTCAACATAAATGTTTTCAGTAATTTTAATGTTAAGAGTTTAGTAATAAAAAATTCTCCTAAAGATGTTTCTGGCTGTATCTATGAAATTCCTTGTAAAAAGTGTGATAAAATATGGACAAACTGGAAAATCACTTTCACAATGAATCAAACAACACCACTGTTCTGTGAGAACTGGCCAAATATCGAATGCATCATTCGTACATATGAGAGATTTACATCATCCTGTTAAGTCCCGTGCAACGACACAGTTAAAAGGAATATCATTGAATCTTGTTTTATCAAGTCAAATAATGAAAGTGTTCTAAATTTAAGTCTTGGTTTGTTTAAACTTGATGCCTTCATAATTAAAAAAGTTGTTGATAAATATAAGCAAAATTAGTATTCAGTTTTATACATGTTACTGCAATTTGAATGGGTAAGATTCCGTATCTCTTATGGTTATGTATATGGTTTTAGTTTGTGACCACGTGATCCCGGATTTCCCTGGATTACCCTTTAGTTCATTACCCCTTAGCAGTTAACCATCTGTTATTCAATTTTATACATGTTTTTGGATTTTGTAAGGCGTGGCGTTTAAGGATCTGCCCTGTTGCCAATTTTACAAAACAACTTGACAGACCTTTGAATGTCGTTGAGACAAACCCTGAGGCTATAATTTTAAGATTATAGGGATTGTTTTTCATTTCCAGGTATTTTAATCTCCTTCCCATTCCGCCCTGCTTAGGATTTGTCTTCAGTCCATTTCTTCTCCACAACCTATGAACAATAACATATTTTTCTTATTTTTTACAAAAATTTATCGTTGTATATAAAGCCCATTTATAAATATTTAACATTTTCGTCTAGACAAGAAACATCATACAGTATTTACATCTAAGCAACTGTAGGGGTAAGCTGTTTGTATAATGAATTGGCGCTTTCTCTAAGATCCCGTGCTGGCACAAGGCCACCTTAACCTTAACTATTCTGTCAGTACTTGTAGATGTACATTTATCATTATTATCTGTTTGCATACGATTGTTTATTTTCTCACTAGTCCAACTTACTCTATGCTATGCTTTATTTCATATTTCCTCGCTTACTAGTTTATTCTTTATCTATGATATTAGGAAATCAAGATAATTGTAGAAAGGGGAAATGCCTCCAAACATACCGTGACTACTGAGAGTGCCCAATAGAGACAGTCTTAAGCTGCTTATCCGTGGATTTAAACGGACGTGGAACTGTTTGAAATATTGGCAACAGCGCCAAAATGAGATGCCATGTTGATAGAAAATCTGATTCCGTTTCTTGTTATTGCATAAAAAAACTTTATCAATCGTGAACCTATGTAATTGACTGAAAATTCTGCGTAACGAAAAAGATGATATTTGATATCTGTAATGGGAGAAATGGTTTTATCTCTCTCTTGTTGTTATAGATATGTGCGGAGATTAAACACACGTGGAGAGGACGCAAACAGCCCCACCAGAGAGCTCATTTCATTTTGGTTTTAGTATAGGCAAACTGACCTGCCGATATGAATATACCAGTATTTCTTAAAATTAAGTAAAAGCAATAGAGTTTGTTAACACAACAACATCAAGATGCAATCGTCGTGCCGGTGAGGGTAAACAAGATCCGCGTAAACAAAACAATCAGTTCAAGCTTAAACATATCTTTGGAAAACACCGCAGAGGTACCAGAAAAATAATAAGGATAGTAAACCAAGGGAGCTCGTATCATTATAGGTGATGAATGGATGAAAGGCTGGCAAAGCACCGTAATAGTAATGTAAGAGCCTGACGAATGATCCCCAAAGGAGAGCCGCCAGCAAAAAATTGATCTGCATAATATAATGCTGTCGGGAAAACGATGGCTGTCAAAAATAGAATAGGATAAAGGATTCAGCATCATTTTGAAGGACGAATTTTTCCATGGTCAATATTAAGAGCATTTTTATGTATAGCACTATATTCCTGTGTCGATTTAAGCAGACATTCATAATATTGCATCAATATATATATATATATATATATATATATATATATATATATATATATATATATATATATATATATATATATATATATATATATATACACGCACACACGCACTACCTTCAGAGAAATAACAAGACATTGATCACTACCACCTTCCATACTTGGGTACTAAATCGTGGATGAACCTAATTCCGTCACAGCTACTAATGTTACGGTAGCAGCAGATGACATTATAGACACAGCATGAAACCATATTCCGGTCACAGGCTGAAGTTGCGGGCAAAGAACCCTAAACACGGAATCAGGACATCAGCTGCGTATAAACTGCGTATTCCCCAAAAACGTCCAGAAAAATACGAAGAATTGGAATTTTTCATGGGTCACTGATTCATTAGCTTCAAGATGTCATTTCTGCTTCTTCCTACCAAAAGGAAAAATAAAGGTAAAAAAGCTACAGGGCGCCGCAAGAAAAGGCCTCGTATAATAAAAGCAACCAGAGTAGCAATCGTCTCCGAAGAGGAAATGGAGCGAATTACTAGGAAGGATGTCAAGGGAACCTTCCTAATGGCAAAGTTGCAGTAGCGAAGAAGAAGAAGAAGAAGAAGAAGAAGAAAAAAGGACAAATTAAATGTCACGCACACGTCTTTCTTTTTTTCAGTTTTTTTCTCGATGTGTTTCGCAGGTTCTGCAAATTACCTTACAACCAGTCATACAAATGCAGGTTGCAAATGGTACGTAACAAGTGTTACATAAGATTTGTGACATGTATGGATTCTTTAATGGTTTTAATTACAAATACTCCTAGACGTTATATTCGCTGCTGACGATAAGAAAAAAAATTTTTTTTCTAGATTTTTGCTTTGGCTGCACCGATATCGCATGTACAGTAGACCAGCTTATGAGTAGAGGCGACCCAAGGAAATGAACTAAAATCGACGAACCAAGGCGGGGTATAGGTCCCACATCGGGGTTCTCCCTGGATCGGGTACATTACCCAGGAATCTTATCCCGCAAATGAAAACCGTGACAGTGAGCCGCACTTCATGCAAATATATTACTGAAATGAAGATGTCACTGCCTGATACTCATTCAACAGAGCCAACTTCACCTTCGGAGATGATATGTCAAACTATTCTATAGTGGGTACAACAAAAAGTTTTTACTCCCGACATGTTAGTTGAATTTTCAAGAGTGTCTGGTGTGTGTGTGTGTGTGTGTATAATTTTGAATTTTCAAGAGTGCCTGCTGTGTGTGTGTGTAATTTCACAGACGGAAGAAGGTTTTATTCATAAACACTGAAAGATCCTCTTAAAATGGTTAGTTTTTGGTGGACATCAATGAAGATTTGAAACTTTGTCCCGGAAATTTTCTTGTAAAGTTCTTGCTTTAATAAAAATTAGTCCACCCATTCAGCACCGTTGATTCAGCAATCAAATGTTATACTAAAAAACTAATATTATTATTATTATTATTATTTTCGCCAACAAAATCTGAGGGATTTATGTATTATCTCAACATGTAAGATATCTTGCGGAACCCGACAACTAAGTGATAGTGGATTATATCCTCATTGGGGCTGGCATTATCAGAACTATACTCTTTACTCTCAATTAGTCACTTGTTGGTAAAGTGATTAATTAAGATAAGAACAGACACCTCTCTTGAAACAGTGATAAAACTGCTTTACAAAATTAGTTAATTCCTGGTTCCATTTTCCTCAGGTTTCTGTAACCAAATTTCTACAAAAGTGCACTGAACATGATATATTAGATCTTTTTTTTATGAACTTCAAATAAAGGTCTGGCATCGTTTTGGATGTATTCGATAATCATATTTAGCGTGTTAATCCCATCGAACTACTTCCATAATTGACTTAAGAAAATTGCGAGATATTGTTGCAATCTCTTTTGCAAATATATCTCAGCTCCACCCTCAAATTAACACAATATACTGACAGTTGATAAATTCAGTGATTTCACGAAGGCCTTCGCGAAAATGGACCGAGTTTAGAAAAAAAAAAAAAAACTTGTACTTGAAAATAACAGTGATTTCGATCTCTCGTCTTGTTTTAAATGATACAGTGAACATGCAAAAATTATCAGCACGCACAATAACGTCGGAGAAAGTAAAAATATGTTTTTACTGGAAAATTTCACATATATTTGTCAGCATTCTGGGATTATTACTGAAATAAGAAAAAGTTCAGATAGCTGAGAAACACGCTTGTGTCTAGGGCAGAAGCTCTGGCTTTAATGTTCATTTTAGGAAAGAAAATAAAGGTGAGAGGAATCAGTGACATATCACCTTGGCACCACAGCGACAGAAGGCATCGATGAAGCAGTATTACAAAAAAAAAAAAGAAAAAAAAAACCGGAAGCAATGAAGTCAAATTATGCAGTACAGAATATTAGTTGAAGCTGAAATACAGGAAACGAATAATCCTCAATTCTAAGAACAGGCAAAAAAAAAAAAAAAAAAAAGTTGATTTAAAAAAATATAGTATAAAGGTCTGCATGGAGGAGCGGTAATGGTTTGTTAACGACTTCAAGGGTCAAATGACTTGCACATATCACGTTCACTTTCCTTGAAAATTCTCATCATGAGAATTAAGAAGTGCACGTTTCAGCAGGAAGTGTATATTACGTAGCTAAATCATGAATACGTAATGAAAAGCCACCAAGAAATAAAATGGATTAAGTTGTGTCTTTATGCAACTAATCTACATCACATCTACACGAAAAGCTTCGCATTTGGACCGGTTTCCTGGCATCCCCACACGAGCAACGTATTGTATTTCTGTCAAGATAATCCGACAACAAGGGGTTACAAAACACAAAGTCGACGATGCTCTCGTTACCCATCGCGATAAAACATTTTCCTGAGTGATACGAGTAATGGATATTTTGATATTCTCCCTCCCTCTCCTCGGCGGCAGTCACGTGGAATGATGCAACACTTTCGTCTCATTTTGCACTTAGTTGAAACTGCTCTAAATTTATAAGCACTGCGCGACGACACTATTAAGGCGGATAGCTTACAGTTACGGCCACTTGTTTACCTTGCAGCAGCTATTAATCAAGACCAAAATTGGTTTGAGAGAGAGAGAGAGAGAGAGAGAGAGAGAGAGAGAGAGAGAGAGAGAGAGAGAGAGCACAATAACAGAGTAGTCTCGTGTAACTAAATAAGTGGCGAACTGGAAGCTAACACAATTACGGATCATGTACATTCCTTGGTTTTTTATCAGACAATAATTGCAGTTACTACTTTGCTCATATAAGAGAGAGAGAGAGAGAGAGAGAGAGAGAGAGAGAGAGAGAGAGAGAGAGAGAGAGAGAGAGAAGTACTGTAATTCATCACACACATACCACCGAGAACGAAATAACCATACAATGAAGTCGGTTTTATTGGAGAGCTTGATAGCCATATTACAATTCCCTGAGGTATTAAAAGCTGTAGTTAGTAACGTCCTCAGGACCCAACGCTCATGCAATGGGTGGATGGGAGTAATGGGGTTCTTTCATTACAATTCTCTTATTAATCAAAGGATCTTTACAGTCTGATAGAGCCATGAATGAAGGTTGTTGTAATTCCTGAATACGCAAGAGTAGGTTTTTTAACAAAATATTTTATATACATAATGTTCATTTACTAATGCATAAATATAGTTTATTTCAATTTCTGAATAGGTACATTTACGAAAATATTTTTACTGAAAATTCTTAGACATGTTAAGGCGTTATGGTTGATAATTCTTTCTAATCATGGGTTAAGATCAATCGCACGGGCAGCGTAATGAAATTTCCATGCCCAGGCGAGGGGGCGGGGTGGGATAAAGCAGGAATGGTGGCGCTTGACCATAAAGGTAGCAACAGACCTTCCGTCTCTGGAACGAAGAAAGGTTGCAAGCGTCAGGGAAAACAGAAAAGGAAGAGATTCCAAGTGCGCAACTAAAAAAAAAATAAATACATTAAACGAAGAGGGACCTCTTGATTTCAACTTAAACTCTTCAGATTGCTTTTAAATTACCTTCTTTATCATGCTTTCTCTATACACTCCACACTGCGTCTCTATCTGTTCTATCAAAAAATTACTCTTGGTTCCCGTGCGACACGTACACAGCTTTTTTTTCCTTGCTCTCAGGCTTCCTAGAAAGCTTTTTGTAACAAGGACTTGGTCCACAGAAATCAAGACCATTCCATCACCTTTGCACTTATTCCACTAAGTAAAATTAAACTACAATATATATACGTATATACATATATTTGTATATATATATATATATATATATATATATATATATATATATATATATATATATATATATATATGTAAAACTCTCTTTAAAAGCTGACGCACCGACGACATCTACAATTTTGCGACAACACATCTCCAATTTCCTCACAGTTTCTGATCGTAGCTGACACGATAAAGAAGAGAAATTCCAGACACGGAACAACACCCCCCCCCCAACAGAAAAACGGTAAAACTAAAATTATTCCAAAAAGTCGAACGCAGGACAACCTACAGACAAGAAGATGCTCTTCTCAGAATCATCATCTGCAGAGTAACACCGAAGTCACCAATGAGAGAATATTGCTGAGCTTTCAGCCTGCCTAACTTAGTTGCTGCCTTGTGATCAAGAACGGCACCGCCCACAAAGGACCCAAGGAAGCTGGATCAAAGCGGTTTTCAATTAAGAATTTTCGGAAGACGCGTGCAAGCCCCTTAATACATGTTAGGTTGGCCACATGAATATACTCAGACTTCAAGCCCATCTTAATAACGGGGCCAAGCATTAGCATTTTGTTGATGGGCATGTCCTTTAGATGACCTTTCCTCAGACTTGATATTATACACTAGGAACTGCCTCCAAGAGAGATTATCCCCAAACCTCCCCACAATAGGCAATGGGTTAAATCCCAACTGAGTCAGAACACTAAATACCTTCATACTAACTTCCACTGTGCCTCTGTTGATAAAAGCAATGAAATAGGTATGTGGCAGATAGTTAATTCACTGTGGTGGGGCGTAACCTGGGTGAAGAAATGCATGGGGCATGCAGCCTCATCCCCAAAAGGCCTGCTGAGAGCCAGAGGGTTCATATTCCTGTTAGACACTCTCCAAAGAGAGGAAGCACAGCTGAAAATTTGGTTTTGGTGACGGAATATCTTGATTCCTCTATTTGCAATCATAACCAATGGTAGATGACACAATGACACAGACCAAGCCATCAGCCCGCATGGTGTTTCGTTTTGATATGAAGAACAATAATAACAGGGGTGATTATCAACCCAAACTAGAGTCAGTCCATGAAATATAGCTCATTAGCAACCTTGTTCCTTTAACAATCAGTTGGGCAGCAAAAGAGTTACATATATATGAGATACACTTCTTTCCCCATATCTTAACTGTATATAATCATTACCTGATATTATATAATTAGACAGTAATGACTTTGCACACGGACGCGTTATATATGTCCTATATTACCCACATTTCTTGTGAAAATACACACTGTATGGTCAGCTGGTTTTGCCTTTGGTCAACGCATCTCGTTAACATATTTCGAAAACTCTCCAGAGAAAAATAAGATTGATCAAATTTTCCAGTGATCCTGAAGAAAGATCCGTAAACAGTTTCAAATTATCCATGAAGTGCTGCCTCATGCTGCGTCTGACACTGACAACGAAAGTGAAAGCGGCGTGTCGGGACAATTGCAAATAAAAAAAAAAAAATCAAGACTAGCAGTGGATCACTTCTTAAATACACTGTGTCACTAGATAATACGAAAATGATCTAGTTATAGATAATTACGTAGTAATACAATATAAAACTTCATCGGCCGTACAGTATACAAAGACTATCCTTTAATTACTTCAACAGTGATCTAAATTAATGTGGTGTGAACGGAGCACGGCACAAAGAATGCAAGTTGCGTCATGCAAGAAAAATGACTTCATTTGAAATTGACAAGAACTCATTCAGTGGCATGTATCTATACTAGGTCGTATCGAGCACGGGATTTAAAACGTAAAAAAACTGTCACCAAGAAAAACGTTCGAGGTCGTTTTTATCATACCAAACTAATGGTAACAATTGAATTCTAATACAGTTCACTTTATTAAATTGAAATTTATCCTTTACTTAGAAGGTTGAACTGATAGTCATTTAGGAACAAATAAAAAGCAAGGGTTAACATTCAGAAGTAGACAACTATATACACTAAAAGAAATAGATTGTTGGATTATCAAATTGTTAGGTATAACTAGTGGTCGAATCGATGTAAAATGTACCTTCACGCTCACACACATTTTACAGACACCAAACCACAGTATGTATATATATATATATATATATATATATATATATATATATATATAAATATATATATATATATATATATATATATATATATATATATATATATATATATATATATATATATATATATATATACATATGGTTTAGTATGTAAAATATGTGTGAGCGAGAAGGTACATTTTACGTCAATTCGACCACTAGTTATACCTAACAATTTAATATTCAACGTAACAAGGACCTAAAAAAAATAAATTACAGTAGTATTTACCATTACAGAAAAAGAATTAATTTTTCCACGCTTATTCCTTAAAAAAAAATTCCCAATGAATCTGATAAATATATGACTTCAATTCACCAATTTCGCACCTGCACCCTTCCCACTCAGGCAATATTGCAAAATAACACTTTCAATCCCTACGTACATGAACTTCTAATAACTAACACCCTGTAACAACCCAGGTCGAAGTTATTAAACACCACCCGACGCTTTGTTGAGGATATTACGTGATGTATCTTCCTTCTATTGACCCTAGGCAAGCGGCCCTTTGTTCATTTAAAGGCCTGAAGGTCGCGGACACCATGTTGGGGGGAGGGGTTGGAAGACTGTTCATTAAGGATCCGAGGGACTATCGATAACGCTAATCGTCAATTGAAAGTCAATAGACTGCACATCTATAATAGGCATTTTTTGTTATTCTTTTTTTTCAGATATGAACTATTGTGTATTATCATATGAGTTACCTTGTCATTTTTTTAATTACTTTCTTTTTTTTACGCCAAGTCTGTTTAAACATACAGTGTGTTCTTATACATTTTCGTTCAAGCTACAGATAAAGAGTATGGCATTACTTAGACAGGCACTAAAAATTTCTAAAAATGTGCTTGAAAGAAATGATGGAGACTAGTTTCACTGAAGAAAATTTCATTGGAAGTATGACTATCAGCTTAGAACTGCAAAAAAAAAAAAAAAAGACGATACGTATATTGCAAAAGAAGTATACGAAGTATCCATATTATTATGAGTGCAGTTAGCCTGGTCCAAATGACAGCATAACGATAGCGCACTCGCTGTCAGGAAGATGAGTAACTCCGCATACTCTTTCTTGTTGTTAACATTTTTTCAGCTGTCCGTAAGATTGTTTATACAGATGTGTCACCAGAGTAAATTTAGAGCAAACTTTTGTTACTATGTACTAGCAGAGAGAGAGAGAGAGAGAGAGAGAGAGAGAGAGAGAGAGAGAGAGAGAGAGAGAGAGAGGCGGTGCTTTCTCTGTGAGATAACACAATCTCTGAGAGCTCTTAAAAGCCTTTTTGCTATCTAAGATCCTTTCAGATAATGACAGTTGACTCTGCCATTATAATATTTACATTATCACTCAAAATGATATCTTAAATGTAATTGCAATTCATACTGATATAGTAAAAGACTGGGAATAGATATTACATTAAAATAATCCTAGAAATACAATACAACATTCAAATTACTTATGCGAAGTATAAATGACGTTCAAATTTTAAATAAAAACATTCACATATAGCATCTAGCTAGAGACCTGCCCTGTTGCTAGCAGTCTCAAAAAGTAAATAGGTTGCAAAGATCTATCATTCCTTCATCACATTTGGAAAAATATTTTATAAAACAGCAAGATGATACTGCATGCACGAAAAACTGCGAGAACAATTAAACCGGTACAATACCAACAATCAATCAATCATATTTAAACTAGTGTACCCATACCATAAATTATGGCAACATAAGGGAGGGTCGATACAGAAAGCCACGATCCTATGAGACGTTATGTACCGGCTCGAAGCTCGGGTAAAAGGTATCTTCCCTCTGCATGCTTATATAGGAACTAGTGGTGAGGGAGCTCTCCCCGGTCTGGATGACAAGTTCTAAACGTGGAGTTTAATACCAAGGGAAAAGAAAAGATGGGTCCGCGTTACCGTTTTCTCTCACAGCGGTCGTCCCACAGTAGTGAAAGCAACAAACTGTCACTGCTACATTAACCTTCAACTACTGAATCAATATATATATATATATATATATATATATATATATATATATATATATATATATATATATATATATATATATATATATATACACATACACACACATTCACATTACTCGTATAGGCTTCAATAAGGCGGGATGGTCTAGACCATCCCGTCTTACTGAGGCCTAATAAGAGCAATATGAATATATATATATACACAGTTAAGTTGTGAGGCTATTTTATGATTATATATATATAATATATATATATATATATATATATATATATATATTATATATATATATATATATATATATATATATATATATATATATATATATATATATATATATATATATATATATATATATATATAATGTGCATGTGGACCTCCTTTGCTCAACTCCAACCCCACCTCGCACAGCAAAAGAACAGAATTCAATCCCAAGGGGAGAAAAAGACCTAGATCCGTTTACTGAAAAATTTTCCGTACATATATTGAGCTAGCCTAAGCAGCAAACAGGGTACCTAGATTTTAGTCGACTGTGGTGAATTTCCACTGTCAGATTAATGTATGGTACTAGCACCCTCGCCCCAAAAGATGTGCCGAAAAATTGAAAGTTGACATTCTCTGAGCCTCCCACTTAAGAAATATATATATATATATATATATATATATATATATATATATATATATATATATATATATACATACACATATATATGTATATACATATGTATATATATATATGTATGTGTATATGCATAATAAATACACACACATACACACACACACACACACACACACATATATATATATATATATATATATATATATATATATATATATATATATATATATATATATATATATATATATATATTATATAGACAGTTGTATCATCAAAATCATCATCATCATGGCTTTGCAAGGCGAATTTTGGTATCATGCACTTGTCTCTAAACGAAAATAAATGAATCAGAGAACCTTAATTGCAAGCACGCTTTTTATAACCCTGTTGACACTGCAATGCAGCTACAATTGAGGTCATGTCTGCAAGTTAGGTCAACGTTAAATCATCATTTGCAGACCGACAAGTGTATTCGGTGATTACCTCCAGACCTAAATACGTCCCCTTGTGCTGGGGAAAGGGGGCTGGGGTTCAGATCTGTCCTTCTGGTTGGTTTCCAGATTTACACATTTCAAGAATGGCAGTTCGCTTACGTAACTCTTCAGGGCAATTAGGCTCTTATGTGTCAGGCAATGATGTTGGTCATGATTGCCCTCTTGTGAAAACTAGGGGCTTATCTTCTTATTCCGTCTCTGGAATTTTCTGCTTTATCGCTTCCTTGCTAGAACTATATTTAACCTTTCACATTTTTCTTTCGTCCTGATGCAAGCAATCAATACCTCGTCCGGGAACTTTTTTTACTTTAGTTTTTTACCTTAAAGTTTTCAGCATTATCATTCATTTATGAAACTTATAGTTAACTTATTGTAATCACGTAATTTCAGCATAAATTACTGTTCATGTCTGCGTGTCTAGAGGAGAGTTCTTAAATTACAATATTTTTCTTAACGCATTGTGCTACTGTAAGTTTATCTAACTTGCATAAGATTATACATAAGTTTTCTTTCCATGTCCCGCATCGGAAGAACAGCATCGAAAGACTCGATGATACGCGTGGAAAAGGATCGTAATTAAGCATATAAAAACATCATTTTAGGGTTTCAAATTAAGTGAAACAATGCCATAGCAGACACATGAAAAGAAGTATATGAATAACAGAATTTCAACGATCGAAAGTTCAACAAACGGAATAAGACCACCTAAGATACAAAAAAGTAAATGAGAACACACTAGATCAAAGATGCAAAAGGATGCAAATGAAAAACGGTACTTCAGAAGTAAAAGTGAAACAACTGAGAAACCCTATATTGAGTGTACAAATAAACAGCAATATTTCGGAAGTGAAGGGAGAAACAAAAGATCAGGTATACAAAATGAAAAAAAAAAAAGTGAAGAAAACTGGATCAAGAATACAGAAGGTTGCAAATGCAAAAAACATTAAACCAAGTTGTATAGTAATTACCATTAAAATGTTCAAACTCGATGCTCATAGTTCGATTTTTCAATTATAATCCAGGAAAATAGGAGACAAGCGTGCCTGGTTATGAAAATGATGCAAGTGACTACAAAATTACTATTTGTAATTTTTCGAAGTTTCACACTTCACTAACGTGTAACTGAAAGGCTACCGATGAGAGCAAATAATTGAAGTCACGATTTTACAACTTACCTTGCCAGATAAATGCTTGATTACGGTCACATCTAAAGGGATGCATAGCTCATAAATGGCTGCTTTGAATTCTCTGGAGCTCCATTGAAGCACCAATCTTGTTCAATGTAAAGTTACAAAAAAGAACACCACGAAAACAGCTTGCTAGCATAGCATTTACGGTCAAATTATAAGTCACTGTAACAAAACGGGTGTTTTACAAATAGTCACCGTACCAAGTCCAATTTCAACCTAAACAATGGAGTGGTGCTGGAAAAGGGCTTTGTATTGGCAATGCAAAGCAGTGACATCATTCACAGAGAATGGTAACGTTGACTGGTGAAACTTATGAATGCCAACATTCAAACTAAGTTTTGGACTTGACAAAGAGACGAAGTGTACTACATAAAAACGTAACTGTATATCTATATCTATCTATATATATATATATATATATATATATATATATATATATATATATATATATATATATATATATATGTGTGTGTGTGTGTGTGTGTGTGTGTGTGTGTGTATGTGTGGATATATGTATGTATGTATATATATATATATATATATATATATATATATATATATATATATATATATATATATATATATATATACATATACGCACAAATATTAAGAATTTTCATCATATTTGTGTTCCCCTGACAGTGGATGGCATCTCAGAAAAACCACACGACACTCACGGACACATTCAAACGACAACTGCTGAATATATATTAGCTACAACAGAACCCATATGAGAGATTCTTCAGCCTACCCACACGCACGAGAACAAAGGTTTGAGCAAAAAAGACTTGCTGTTTATACGGACAAAAGGATGTGCCGGAACAAATCCAGCTTAATCTACTACTAATAATAAGAAATATGATGGAAAAATAAATCAGGGTATTCATTTGAAAGCTGAAAAGGGTTATTTAAGTACGAACACCGGAGCGTCTTGTATTTCATGGTGGTGAACTTGATTCTGCTAACTAATATAGAAAAATTTAAAAAGGTTTCATAAAAGAAATGACAGTTTCCTCACAAAAACAAAATGAAGTATTTGGTGGTGGAGCATGTCATTTTATGGTTGTTTATTATCATGCTAGCTGATGAATTTCATCCACCCCACATCAGGAAATGAAATACGAAGAACGGAGGTATCTTTCCTTGAAATGATGCAGTTGTCCCCACACAACCAGAAAGACGAATTACATCCGTCATGAGGAATTCAGTGGAAGGCAGCCCTTTAATTACTGGCATATCTCCCTGCTTTTTCCCCCCTTTGGATAACGACCTTCCGTGACGCTGCGGGACTTCTCGTGAATCATACAATGTAACCCCTTACATACTAAGACCACTGGCTAATTACACTCTCTGCAAAATCTGGTAAAAATGTAAGGAATCGTCATGTAGCCTAAATGGAGAGAGAGAGAGAGAGAGAGAGAGAGAGAGAGAGAGAGAGAGAGAGAGAGAGAGAGCCGATTTACCGGGGAGCTAAATAGGGAAATTCTGTCACCTGGTTATTTAACTCTTAAGTCCTTTATACAATAGTAGAGGTAGGAATATGCGTGTTGTATGCACATACTTATGCGTATACAGTTCTATCATTCTATTATATATATATATATATATATATATATATATACAGTATATATATATATATATATATATATATATATATATATATATATATATATATATATATATATATATATATATATATATATATATATATATATATATATATATATATATATATATATATATATATATATATATATATATATATGTGTGTGTGTGTGTGTGTGTGTGTGTGTGGGTGGGTGGGTGGGTGGGTGGATGGGTAGTTGGTGTGTATGTGTACTGTACACATAATCAACAGACTTCATCGCTTCAAGCGATGTACTAGTAAATATATAATAAGACAAGAAATCTAAAAATAAATAAATAAATAAATAAAAATAAAACAGAATCTCCTCGCATGAATTCAGTATTAATGGTTTCACCTCGGTGGAATAAGGATTACCTGGTCAAGACCACGGTTGAGCTCAACCGTGGTCAAGACCCTCCCGAACTGATGGATGGAGCACAGAGCACTGTCTGTTGTTCTCTCTCCAGCCATAACCTAACTTGATAGAGGGCCGCAAGGTTCTAATTTAGCTCGGCTACTAGGCCGTAAATTACCTATAGGGCCAGTTCAACACAGGGAATCCGTAAATTAATCTGACGCGAGTGATGCTGACGAGGAAAATAATTATCGTCAAAAGTATGGATGTGATGGGGGCGGGGATAAAGACGAAAGTAACTATAATAATTATTTCTGGTGATTGATGATCCTGATCACTGGATTTTCACATGAAATTTCTTATTTACTGATCTCGGTAAAGGATTAAAGCAAATGCCATATAAATTTACTCGCTGGGTTAACATTAATGGGATACAACAAAACTTAAAAGTAAATTACTCATTACGTACACTTCAAAGATAATACTCTGTCATGAAAAAACTTTAATTGGTGGTTATAGCTTTTCAACGTCAATTTATTTGATTTTTTATATTTTTGAGCAGAATTCCATCCTTCATTAGTAATGTCCATAGCATAAACTGAAACTTCAGCTATTCAGGTGAATTAATTTTGATGACTGATTATTCAGACAGTACTATGTCAGCTAAACTCTTGCCTTGGTCAGTGATTAATATGACACAAATGTATAAAAGGTTAGTTTTTATAAAAAAAAAAAAAATGGATAATAGCAGTACCTCAATCTTGGCCTCTGATGGATGGATAAACCATGTAGATAATCTTTCATTCCTTGTGTCTTTATTCGGAGGGCACAGCTTTTACTTCTAGTAATATTATTTACTCCTATCTTATTTTTGACACTTTCCTCTTTTAATTATTCCTCTTTGACTGCTCTTATCTCTCTGCAACACTGTTCACTGAAATGTCTTTGTCGGAGGATGAATGAATTCAGATAAATTTGCACACACACACACACACACGCACACACACACACACACACACACACACAACAAAAGCAACCCTATTATTGCAGTAAGAATGTTGGTTTTTCAGTTTTTCTTGTCGACATTAATTAGTGAAGGGAAATATCCTATTGAAAAGTAGAGAAACTGACTGCGAATTCTTTAGTACTGAAATAGCTTTAAATATATATGTATATATATATATATATATATATATATATATATATATATATATATATATATATATATATATATATATATATATATATATCGTGTGTGTGTTTGAGAGAATGTTCATTAGTAAAAGTTATACAAACCACCCAGTGTGTGACCAAAGCCGTGACGTGCTCTATAAATGGCAACCTTGACGTTGATGCTGACAAATACCCAAAATGTTTATAAAACGCACAGTCGTAAGGCAGTTTTAGCCATAATGTCCTTCATGCTAACCTATTTATGGACATAATCGTTCCAACTCGTGACTCAAAGCTACAACTAACGCCATCAACGAGAACAAACGGAACTCTTCCATTACGAGTAATATTTGTCTATCTTAATGCTAGGGGTTATTTTGAAGGAGAAAATTTGGAAATAGTTCTCCATATTCCATACCAACAGCAGTTTCCAATGAAAAATGATAAAAATGGGGGGGGGGGCCGAAGGTGGGGGTTGCTCTTCATGTACAGGGGTAGGAAAGTGGCAAAGGCGTGAGGTTAGGAACCTCTTTTGTTATATGCATCGAAAAACTGAATGTACTCTCCTTTTAAAGCCATTGTTCCAAACTGTGGTGTTTGTTTGGTTAGCAATGATAACAATAGCACTGCACCATTCCCTCATTGCATAAGATTTAATTAAGTAAAAATAACTAAGCACGACTCTCTAGAACGCCTTAAGTACATTCTGACTAGAAAGTGAAGAATGCGACGGTACTAGGTTGAAAATAACGACCAGCTTATCAAATAATATTGTATGGAGTCTCAGCAACATAGTTATCAACCGTCATCGGAAAGCATTTTTCATGGTAGGATATGAAATTATTTTGTGCACCAGCAAACATCTGAATCACGCGAAAATGCTACAGTGACCGGCTTTTAAACGATCACTGAAGAATTCTACAGAACAAAGCCTTGATATACCGAAATATTCTGCAAGAGAAGGAATATAAGACGATTATATACTTGCAAACGCAGAAACATTCATAAAACTGTCTTTTAAAGACATGTCGCATTAAAATCGGAATTATACGACATGACTGACAACCCTAGAATTACGCGGCAGCAATCAACTCCATGGAAAAGACAACATTCTGCTGTCATTCCTTATTTTACGTCTGTTTATATTTTAGTTCACGACTCCCAAAAGATAGACATAAGAGGAACATAGAGAAAGGGAGGAAGAAATAATCATTGTTTTGCATGTTTTAGCCTCTGCATGTCCAGTGTGCGCTTGGCAGTCATACGGCCTCATGAGAAACGGTTACACGTCTCTTCCTTCATCCTCGTTCCATTAAAAAAAGAGTTGGAAAAATAGAAAAGAAACTCTTGAGGGCCCTTAGCGAACTTTCCTATATCCTGTTTATATCTACAGTAATAACACATACAAACACATACTAGCACTTTAGATAATAAAGTACTTAGCGCAAGCCAACAAATACTATACTTCATTAAGAGCGTTAATATACAAGTCAATGCCCCTTCAGATGTTAAGTATTGAGTCAACGTATCGTGTCTCCCAAGAAGTTGGGCGATCACGGACCTCCAATCGTTTCTGCTTCTTGCTATCCGCATTACAGATTCAAGTTAAAGAAGTTATATCTTCAATACAGGTTACTTCATGTATAAGTTAAACAATTTGAAAATTAGCAAGTCATAAAAATTCTTAAAATGTCACACATTTAAGAAATAAAAATGAACTCAACTCATTCATTTTTAACTGCTGAACCAAAGGTAAGCCCCTGAGCAGAATATTTCTGACGCATGGGCCGTTTTATACAACCACATACAAGCGTCGTCAATAATATGTCGAAGATAACGATAACAACACTGTCGACAAAGCATACACGAAACAATGTTCAGTCCCTAAGATGCAGAATCCGTGCCATGAGGCGTGGTATGGCAGTCCACCAAAATAAGAGCAACTCTACAGAGAAACCACATGGAAGGTCTCGTGTAGACGAAAGATTTACTATTTATCGTAAAAAAAAAAGACGGAAGTCTTGCAAATGTTGGGGAGGCAGAAGACTTAATGAACCGAAACCATATAGAAAAATCTGACAGACACTAAAGCGAAAACGATTTTGGGCCGTTTTCGGAAACAGTATATATATATATATATATATATATATATATATATATATATATACAGTATATATATATATATATATATATATATATATATATATATATATATATATATAAATATATACATTATATATACATATACATATATATACTGTATATGTATAAAACCATCCACTGTATGACAGAAACCATGACGGGCTCGATAAATGGCAATCTAGACGATGATTCTGACAAATACCTAAAATAGGTTTATGGACATCACTTATCCTTCATGTCCTTCATCAAGGATAAAACTGCCGTTTCATATTTATGGACACAATTAGAAGAACAAATAGAACCCTTCTATCACGAATAATATTTGTCTCTAATATCTCACGCAATTGGGCTATTCTGAAGGAGAAAATTTGGGAATGAGTCGTCCTATTTCATACCAACTGCGGTTTCTGATGTATAAAAACAATATTATTAATATGGGAAGAAGGTGGGGGTTGCTCTTCATGTAGTGTACATGAGTAGGAAAGTGGTAAGGGCGTGAGACTGGTAATTATTGGTAGTATCCTTATAGTTCATAATTCACCCTTACTAGCAGTGAACTATGAATTCTTACTCTGTAATGGAAGGGTCCTGTTTGTTTTTATAATTATATCCATACATAGGGTATAACAATCTTATTTTTCATGAAGGATAAAACTGTCTTACGACTATGCTGTCCATAAACATATTTTGCGAGTTTGTCAGAAAAATTTTAAGATCTCTATTTGTAGAGCACATCACGGTTTCGGTTATACAGTGGATGGTTAAACACACACACACATATACATATATATACATACAAACATACATACATATATTCTTATTATATACCTGGTGCATATAGAGAGTAGCAACCATTGGACAAAAGACATGGGGACAACATTTTCAAAGCAGAGTAAGAAACAGAACATTAACGATTTCTGAAACAAACATCTCTACTTAGAAAAGCGTATGGTTGAATAAAGAGTTAAAATCATATATATATATATATATATATATATATATATATATATATATATATATATATATATATATATATATATATATATATTACATTTTCTGGAACAAAGACCTTTAATGAGAAAAAAGCGTACAGTTGAAAGAATACATAAACAAAATATGTATTATATATATATATATATATATATATATATATATATACTGTATATATATATATATATATATATATATATATATATATATATATATATATATATATATATATAGATATATATATATATGTAGGTATGTATGTACCTCACATGTGCAAGGGGCTTTGTGCCGACGGCTTCTAGCATTTCTTGGTGGTCAACTATCCGACTACTAACCAGACCCAGCGTTAGATAACATCGCTGATCGGACAACCCGCGGCATAGCGACCGTTTTTTGCACCAGAACTAAGAGATAAGACAGTAACCACAACTTCAGCTCTCGAGAAATTATATAGAGTTCTTACGAGGCAGTAAACTATCGAGTGCTGCTGGCCTTCAAGGCAAAGCAAAAACGCTTGGGAACGGTGAGAGAAATAACATCTGTAGGAGGTTTGTCAAGAGGAGAGGTGCACGTTGGTTGCTGAAAGAGCTTGGAGATTTGGATTTAAAAAATTGGATAGGCTGAAAGGAATTGCTCGGGACCAAATGCAAAAATTGCAAGAGATGAAACATCTGATAGGAATAAAACGGATTTTTAAACCTGTTATGTTTTTCGAAGATTAATAATGTAATTAACATAACCTATTCGCAACAACAATCCTCAACAAATAGTGCAGAGAATCAAGAATAGAACAATTAATAGAAAAATAGGTCGGTGATGTGAAGACTTCAGGCTAGTACAGCATTATGCTCCAAGTAACTGCTCATACTAACGAGATAACCTGCATCACCCGTCAGAAACGATACTGATATAGTCATGACTCAAAGCAAACAAACTTCAGCATCTACTTGCCTACCGACATATGAGCTCTTGATTAGGGTCATAGTTCTAATTTTATTCCTATCTCTTAATTTTTTATGGTTGTTTTAATTATTTGCAAAGTATTCGTGGTGGTGTTTTGGTTTGTTCCATCATAATAATAATAATAATAATAATAATAATAATAATAATAATAATAATAATAATAATAATAATTAATAATAATAATAAAATATATATATATTATTATTATTATTAATATTATTATTATTATTATTATTATTATTATTATTATTATTATTATTATTATTATTATTATTATTATTATTATTATTATTATTATTATGACGATGATGATGATAAGGACGATGCTAAATCTATCACCCAAAATTACCAGATTAGGTATTGCCCTTATCACTGGCGTCAAAGTAAGGGACAAACTTTATCACCAAGTACGCAGAGTACAACACTGATATGATATGGCCACGTGGGATGGATCACGTAAACGAGAAAGAGAGAAATGGAGGGCACGAAAAACACAGCTCAACCCAGGGGACTCTTAAGTAAACAAGACTTTTTTTTTTTAAATCGAAAGATCTATCACTGTTCTCACGGATAAGTCTTGAAATCGCTTCAGCAGCATGACATAAGTATGAGGTAACCATCGGGTGCTTAGTATTAGTTTTTTCTTTTTTTTTAGGACTTGTGCGAGCCGGAGTTCATTTGTGCATACAAAAATGTTTTTATATGGATGAAAAACATTTACCGATCTTAACCAGGCTTATTTATCCGGACTGCTAGTACATCATCTAAGCACATTTAATTCCAAACAGACAAATGCTAAGTGATTGGTTCTTTAGCAACTGATGTTAAATTGTGACCCCATACATGTAAAAAGAATTTCGCACTGACACAGATTTAAAATATTCAAGGTTTTGTTTTTACCGGCAGCTGCACAAATTTCTCTAAAAATCTTATCGAAAACTACTTCACCAGCTACAGGTCTCCTTTGAAACGCAATGCCATACGGTGACATTGTTCGGTTTACAGTTGCATTCCCAAAAAACATTGCTTATGAAACGGTCAACCTATCAGTCAGTCGACGCCTTACGCAAAATCCAGCCCTCTTTGCAAGCAAAAAATGAAATGGACAAATTAAAGTCTTTCAAATATCAATACAAAACAATCAAATAGTCTGTTAAAATATGGATAATTAAACAAGTATTTCAAAATACGGCTAAATAAAAGTCCTTCAAAGTATGTAGTGCATAATCTCATTGGAAACAGACTGACGTTTCTGCCAGTATGGAAAACGGTCAACAGACCTTAATATTTACCAACTGATAGTAGTGTTTACACTGCGGTGATAAAACTTAAATCTGGTGTTATTCCTCGGTTGGAGAAGCTCTCCCAAACTGGTTTGCTTCTTGACTGAGCTGAACCAAAGAATGTTATTCAGATCAACGTTATACGGTCATTTAATTTGTATTTACGACTACGCTGTCTAAAGGTCACCACTTCTTGCATATTCTGCAGATTTTATTTAAGACTGTAGTCCACACGGTGGTCTTTGTATTGTTCACGACAGCTGAATGCGTGAAAGTTGCTAACTCAAAATTCAACCGGGTTTCTGAGTGTTTTTTCGGGGGAGACAGTGCTCTCTGCAACTGAAAGTCTCATTCCTCTTAGGTTCATCATCACTTTAAAAAGGTTCATTGACCCTCTTTTCCATGCCAAGTTTGTTCATTATAAAAAACTGTAATGAATTTCGGAAAGTGCCATTATCTGCTGATATAACCAGTCGTGACGTAACATAACCTAACTTAAACATTTTAATTTACCGTTGACCTAGCTCCCTTACTGGACTACCGCCAAAGGTTACTTCCCCCTGAAATGCGGCATTCATGAATGTTAGTAACGAATAGATCATATTCATGTTTAGTTTTTCACTATTCCGCATACGAAATATGACGTTTCTATTGTTTTCTATTTATTCCCAGCAAAAACAGGGAAGTTACTCTCCTCCCACACCACACACAGATTACAAGGGAATTGCCAATCAAGAATCATTCACAGCAGCATTCTGCAAAATCTGACGAAAGTCCCCTAACATGAATTCACGCAGTTGAGGCACATGTACTGTATGCACAAACATCGGGGTTGCTTAAAACTACAAATAAATACAAACGCGCAAACACGTTCCACCTCAAAATATTCGGTTACAAAAAGAAGTCCGTTTATGAGTCGAATCTGAAAATACAACGCTACTGATATTTGTATTATTTGACCGTCCTATCAGAGGAAGTATCATATCAGTATATTATAGCTCATGAACTTTATATTTTTGAGAGAGAGAGAGAGAGAGAGAGAGAGAGAGAGAGAGCTGTTTTGGTTTTAATTAAATTTTCAAAATAAATTTCTTTGACACAGATAAGTAAGATAAGGCTACTGCTTGAAATGGTCATATCTAGCTTCTTCAACCGAATTTTCTCAAGTGCTAGATGATAATAAAATACAGCTGCTATCACTCATGCAAAAAAAAAAAAAATCACGCTCTACTTATTTCTTTATTTTAGTTATGTATGAATTGCAGATATTTTATTTTGTTTGTTATTTCTGACATGTATATAGTTTCGGTGATTAATATTTTATTTCTAACATGTATATAGTTTCAGTGATTAATATTTTATTGCTATTTAATTTAATATTCATCTTAAATTTTCCTTTTTCCAGAAGTGAGCATTTTATTTTGTAACAGCTTGCCAGTTCCTTGAGAATGTATGTTGATCATGAGTAATAATAAGCAATAACAAACCCACCTAGAACTCGGCAACGTAGTATATAATTTTTAGGATTAAATCTTCTACCTGTCTTGGCCTCTTCAGTTTGCTTTAACCAGGTCAATATCTGTTACGAAATCAGCTGGGGTCTTCCATATTCGTTTTATAAGATAATGGCATCCATTATATAATAAACCTTTAGTCGGTTTAGCGTAAAAATCGAATCATCGCAGTGATTAGACACGCGAGAGAAGATGACACAAGGGAATGACTTGTGTACAAAATGGTTCACAACCTAAAGAATAAGCAACCGTACTTTCGCCAGAGAACGTATGAATTATCAATTCTTCGCCGATCTTCATCAAAGGCTCTGCAAAAATCTCATTTCATGCAATCCCAATTTTAAATAAAATGGTTCAAAATATGAACCTGAATTTTTATGATAATATTCAAAGTAAGATACATTATCAACCCATACTAAAAGTCGTAGCGGACATCAAGGTATTACCGACCAATGCTAAGCGTCGTGGTAGGATTAAGATAATACCGACAATGTTGATAGTTTTATAATAAGATGTAGTGCCGGTCAATTTTTTCGATATCGTTTTCCCGTAACGAGTCGCGTATACATATAAAAGTTAACGCTCATAAGTGATAAAAATGTTCTTTCGTGGAAACTTTGTGAACATAGAATAATTAGCACTTTGTTCGGTAAGCAAAGCCCATTTAATATTGCTTCCTACGCGATGAATGACCCGTGTGATGGAAACTGGTTTTCCCGTCAGATGGCTCAAAAGAAACAGCCGTTTAATAATTTTGGTAAAAACCTACATCAAGAGAAACACAAACACTTCGGTTCTGTTATTGAGAACTCCAAAGTCCACTGGATTAATCAACTACATCGAAGACGCACAGAAATGCATATCAGCGCGTCCACACGAAGGCGCAAACGCCAACCCAGTCATTTTAAGAGTTTTTTCAACTTTTATACAATTTTTAACTAAGAAATATCAAGTGTAATATGTTTCTATGAAAGAATAACTTAAAATACTAGGCTTACAAGACCTGCTCCGATTCGGCGTAAGAAGCACAAGGATTGCAAGTGCTAACATTCAATAAATAATATAAACCTAATTTATTTTAAAATCAACACTTCTTTTTTAAAACTACATTTCCTTGGCTACTAATTCACGGACTTCCCACGAATGGACGGGCCTCTTTTTTTCACGGTTAAATCGGGAACATTCTTTTAAATTATGCTTTACTATAACAGTAATTATGCTGTCAGACAATTGGCGTAATTGTGATAAAGATAACTCCAGTGTTTACTGACCTCGCAAAAAGCGTTTAATTATAACGTTTTCAAAATAGCTTCATCGACACAACAGAATTACAATTTTGCTTGTCACTGGAAAATATGGTAAACTGTTATTTAGTCTTGAGAATTTCAGGAGTCTTACGGGTATAGTGAAAATTGACAGTTTTGATTTTTACAGAATTTTGACCAGTTTTTGAGGAGCCTATTGTCATTTGAATGAGATTTTAGTGATTGTAAGCATACCTCTACTCTGCGAACATGTCTTGAATTTCTCGAATTGAAAAACTAATCAAAGGTTTATAAATCAGCAACAAATACGTTACAAATAATAATCCATTGATACGTTTTCGACATTCTGTTTTTACTCGAAAGCAGGTAGACTGCAGCGAAAAAACTCAACAAGACTTTCGAATTCCGTACTCTTTTTGTATAATTTCGAATGATTTTTCTTCGAGACACGCAACGTTACCCAGAGGAGAGAGAGAGAGAGAGAGAGAGAGAGAGAGAGAGAGAGAGAGAGAGAGAGAGAGAGAGAGAGAGAGCGAGAGAGAAATAGTGTCTCCCATGCCAACCTGTGCGTGCGAGTCCAAAAGGACAGGAATTGCAATCCCAAGGTGTTACAAACAGCGCTGCATCCCGACACTCCACTTGATGAAGTGGCTACTGAGTAACATGACAGGTTCATTTTTCCATTTAACGAACTGGCTCTCTAAGACAAAAATGGCCCAAAAGAGAACAAAATAATTGCCAACGAAGTTTTAACGAATTGGTAAAATAGCAACTTCATTAAGCTCAAGAAGTGCCGAGAAATATTTCGCGAGATCCCAAAAATCAACTCCAGTTATTTAATAGCCATTAAGGAAATGTTCAGGGCTGTAATGGCAGCATCAACTGAAAGTATGGATTTCCGTGTTTTTATATATATATATATATATATATATATATATATATATATATATATATATATATATATATATATATATATATATATATATATATATATATATATATATATATATATATATATATATATATATATATATATATATATATATATATATATATATATATATATGTGTGTGTGTGTGTATATATATGTGTATGTGTGTGTATATATATATGTGTATATATATATATATATATATATATATATATATATATATATATATATATATAAAGCACGTTAAAACGAAGAAAAAAATGTGTATATATATATATATATTCATTATTACTGTAGATATTGATTTTTATCACTAAAATCGTTGAACAGTACTTTAGTTAACAGGTTTAGGCCATTATATATATATATATATATATATATATATATATATATATATATATATATATATATATATATATATATATATATATATATATATATATATATACTCTGTATATCTATGTCCTAAACTTGTTAACTAAAGTACTATTCAACAATTTTAGTTTTAACAATTTACAGCAACAGAAATAACGAAAATAAATAATTTCAAAAGAAAATATGGGAAATTTATAAAATAAATTAAACTATATATGCAAAATGCAAAGACATATACTATACTTATAAACTTATGCGAGTAGGCCGAGAGAAGACGACCTTATATAAAAATCGGCCTTATCGTTACTTTGCGAGCACTGAAATTCATCTGCCTTCCGTGCCGAGGAAAAAGTACGAAATTTATGGATAAACGCAATGAAAATCCAATCATCAAGGTGACTTTTCACCGTGTGGGCCATGCATTTCGTAGCATAATGTTGTACCTTGAAACAGGGTCACGAAACCTCCAGCCGTTTGTCAGGTTACACAAAGCACGATATAAGAAACGGCTTACTGTTGAGTGACGACGACGCTGAACACCGTTCATATCACCCGCCACATGGTTTGCCGAGTACGGTTTGTTTACATTGACGATTCTGCAGTATTGCCACTACGGGATTCTAAACGAATCTATCAGAAATAATCGCTAATTCACTCCTAATGAAAATGAAAAGCTTAATACTCACTCGTCCTTATCGAAGGCTTTGAAACACGCATCCATATCTTGAAAATCAGTCTCTTCTTCCTGCAGGCGATGAGGATCCTCCCGCTCTCCACTTTCACCTGACGCTGCCACCGTGTGTGTTGTTGGTCTTTCAGCCTTAATAGGCCTGTGGGTCTCCTCAGTACCGTTGCCTAACGAGGGCTTGAAGGTGTTGATGTCGTTGTCTGCGGTCAGCAAAGCAGAATTTGTGGCCGTGGTATCAGGACGCAGTGGTTGACCGGGCGTTACTGGCGTCCCCCGTTGCCTAGGAGCCGACGATGATGCCATCACGGGATCTTTGCTTTTTTGCTGGTGGCGCAAGCGCTGTTCTCCTTTTTACCTGTCGGAGAAAAAGGAATAAACATTCAAGTAACTTACTTGGTGTTTTAGGAGCTTCAGTTTTTTTTCCATTTGCCAGTGCAGCAAAGTTTGAAGTGTATAAAGATAATATAACTTTTAAAAGAAAATATACTTTAATGACGTATGCATGTTTACCCAGTTGGCGCCAGTTTTCAAGACAATTGATCGTTATGAAGTATCGATTCTTCGAGCTGCTTTCTTTCTTGCGCTTTGCATAATAAGTTGACGCAGAGTTTTGGGCCAAGTTCTTAATAGTCAAAAAGAAAACTCTCTCTCTCTCTCTCTCTCTCTCTCTCTCTCTCTCTCTCTCTCTCTCTCTCTCTCTCTCTCTCAAATCGACGTTTTCTATTGCGTCATGAATTACCTGACAGCGGGAATTCTTTTTCAGGTCTGGAATTCCTAGATTTACCATAACAGGGGAGCAGGAGAAAACACTGTTAGAAGGAAAACAAATTATTTTTTTCTTTTAAGAGTACTTTCTAAAGATTCGTGTTCAAATGTTCTTTATCAGTGAACTAGGACAAATTTTAGAGCTGGTGGGCAAAGGGAGGGATTATAATTTTTGGGCTGCAAGTAATGCCCAGGTGATTTTTTGCCTTTTTTGGGTAGGGTAGGGTTTATGTAAGAATATAGGAATTCCAACACGAGTTGGAAGAGCTTCCGGTTAGGTACCAATCTTTGGGTTTGGTAGGGAGCGAACTGCATAAAACTAAGGATTCATTTTGAAAACAGCAGCAGAATCCATCGTAAAATCGCTGTTTATCGATCAGCTCTTACCGCGCTGCACATGTTGAGTACCTGATGTCTTGAAAACGGCGGAGAGTCTTAATTTTCAGAGACTTTGTTAATTATAACAATAATGACACGACAGGAATTTAATCTCTCGTAACACTTGCATAGAGCTCTGAACGGGGACCTCTATATTTGCCATAGTAATGTGACCATGCCTCATCATGTTAATTGATATTATTGACAGGTAACACTTCGCCTGATTTCCAATTTGTGTACTGGCGCAAAAACTGTTAGTAAAAAAGAGCCATACTTGTAGATGACCCACGATCAAGAATTCTGTTAAACTCGATATTATTATTATTATTATTATTATTATTATTATTATTATTATTATTATTATTATTATTATTATTATTATTATTATTAGTCAATGGAATTGGCCATATCGTCATGTTCTTTATGGGAAAAATGGGACTTTTGGTTTTCTTGATGCTTCTGTATTATTGCTTCTTATTACGTCACATGTCCTCGTACTTTCAGGTTAACTAATCTCATTCTAAAAGGTAACGCTGAAGTGTTTTGGTTGGTTAGTTGAGAGTAAGCTGACTTATGCCAGCAAGAATCTTGGCCCAAGGCACCTTTAATTGAGGTAAGGTGTGAAATAGATCAGGAAGCTTGACGTAGTTCCAGATATCAGAGTAATATACAAGAGTAAAAAATAAAAATCAGGATACATGTTGGGGGTGTTCTGTGGGATAGTATCCCCACTATCTTTAGAAATACGTCCTTTTCTTATTTAGGAGCCTTAAATAAAAAAAAATGCCAGTAAAGAAGCAGCGTTAAGCGGCCTTGTCCAGGAGTAAAATAAAAATAAATCTTCTAATGAAACCGACTCTTAGGGGTCCTGTGCAAACGGATTATCCATTTGACCCAGTGACCTTTGCGGAAAGGGCGGGAGGAGGGAGAATAGCTCTTATGTAAGAAGAAGCAGACGTCTTTTGAAGTTTGTTACGGGATACTTTAGGAGTAAGAGCCCGTGCCATCACAACTGGCTTAATTTAACAACAGTCCAGAGACCCACATCAGGCTTGTTAATTTTCTCAGAGCCTTGTCACTCTTTCTGGTGACCTTTTGGGCAAGGGCCCCTGCTGGTAATGAGCCAGCTTCATCTGAACCAACCACCAGTCTCCAGGACCCTGTTTAGCCTGACCTTTTAGAATGGGATTATAGTGTATTCCGAAAATTTAAGGGTATATAGCGTTATCTGCGACAATTACACAAGAGAATTAATAAAACCAAGGGGTTTAATTGTATCAGTTGTTATTATTATTATTATTATAAACAATGAATGTATGTAAAGAATTAATAACAAATAATAATTAAATCAATAAGAGAGTAAATAAATAGAAGCTAAAGAAAAATTAGAATAAGAAAGCGTGCTTGAGTGTACCTTCAACCAGGGGAATGGAAACCCAAGAAAGGCATAGAAGCCCAGGGTTTAAGAAAATTGGTTTTATAGTCACTAACCGTTGTAAGATACCTCGATGTGACATCATATCCTGCACCTGAAAATGGCAGTAGAGATATTCCTGTCAGTTAAACAAAGCGTAATAAAAAAGGAAGGGCCGTTGTGGTTATTTATTTACGTTCTTTTCGGGATTTCTTGAACTTTTATTTTCTTATGTGTATGTTAACGATTTATAAAATTTCAATGCATTTTTCTTAAAGAGAAAAATGATCGTACATTTAAACGATCTTTTTTATGTACTGCATACTTTTTAGTATGATCCGTTTTCACTACCTTGTTTTGGTGTATGAAATATTAATTTCCTCTCGTATTTTATTAATATTAAACTCTCGACGAAAAAAGGAGCCAGATTAAATATAGTTACTTTACCTGAAAACGCCGACAACCCTTTGTTACATGCAGTGGTTAAGCTTTACAAATTGTCAGCGATGTGTTGTCGAGGTAACGCTTACTGCTCTCACCTTCATTTTTATGCTGAATCAGCATTCCTCGATGCATAAACGAATACGCCCCTTTAGGTGAAGTGCCTTTGTTTTGCTTACCATGTGAGCGGAGAAAGGAATGATGATGATGATAATGAACATTCTCTCTCTCTCTCTCTCTCTCTCTCTCTCCCCAACCAAAAGAGGCCAGCATGCACATGAACATAGCGTTCTTTATGGGCAATAGCAGTATGAAAATGACGAATAAGTGTAGCGATACCTACTATTGTGTCTTGTACGATGGCTGTTTTTCTTATACCTACATAATACAATCTGCCATTTTGCATTTCAGAGGCAGACCTCTAAACAACTGTTTACTATCAAGCATAAAAGAGATCAAATAAATTTCCACTGTGTTTCTGCCAACGATTACTCTTGTATACACCAAAGAGACAATGACGCTAATAACTATCGGGCACGCTATGGTTCACAATATAATGAGATTAACAAATTACGCTTCACAAGATTCCGGTACAAAGCCAGAATCCATAATAAACAAAAGCTATGCTTATTCAAAGGTCTTCTTGGGTCTAAGTTGTTATTGAAGTATAGTGAATTCGATATTAAACGAAATTTGTGGCTTAATATTAGTGAATATATGTAAAACATGTCATGGTGTATGTGATATATATATGTATATATGTATATATATATATATATATATATATATATATATATATATATATGTATGCATAAAGTTAAAAATAAACCATTGCCTTTAATACGAGATTGATTTAAACACTTTCCACATCATTAGCTGCTTCGTATACCAACGCAGAAGACTCCTCTGTAAGGGCACCACCGCCTTCTACTCACATCACATCATTCAACACTATCTCAGTTTCATTGTATTAACTCCATTTATTCATCTCTTTCCAGGTCTTCCCCTCATCCTTCCACCCAACGTTTGAAACTTTCTATCTTTTTAAAAAGCCTGTAACCTCATTTTTTTTCTTCATGACCAAACCCATTTTAAAACACCCTGATCTGTCTATTCAATTAAGCTAACCTTTTTTTTTTACCGCTCCTTTGTATCCCCACAATATTACCCTATATATCCCAGAAGGATCTACCTTTTTGCTTTCATTAACATTTAACATCCAAACTTCACTTCTGTAAAGACTTTGTCCAACAGTTCTCTAACAAATTGATCTTTCATAGCAACTTCAGTTCTCTTCCAAACCTATGCATACACTCTGCTACCTTTCTTGCTTCACCTATTCCTTAACACCTCTACTCTCATCCTACCCTTATCTGTTACATTTACTCCAGTTGCCTGTATAAATCAACTGCTGTCATTTTCCACCATCTATATTAAGTTTCCTTGCTTCATCCTCCTAGCCGTGACCCACCACATCCATATTCCACTAATCAGTATATTATATATACTTCATATTTATAATGTATATATATGCATATATATATATATATATATATATATATATATATATATATATATATATATATATATATATATATATAGTGTGTGTGTGTGTGTATGTGTTAAAAATAGAATTACACTCCTTTTCCCTTTTGGGGGCCCAGGTACCGTCATGACTGATTCCCACCTGACGCTGGTACTCGAACACAACTAGGGCAACCGATGGGGGGAGAGGCCGAGATTGAACTATGGACCTAGCTAATTCAGAACCCAGTGCTCTACCGGTGAACAATTTTCTTCAAACTATGTCAGCATTATGCTCTACTATTTTTGCTGTTGATGTGAAACGCACTCGAGTTATTGGCATTCCAATTACCAGATCAATCTTGACATAACGGGACAGCTGAGAGTAATATTTTACATTATAAAGGCTCTGTTCCCTAAAATTGCACAATAGGTTATGATGCCAATAAAATCTACCTATTTTCCAAAATATACATTTTTTTGGCTTATCAAAGGTTTAAGGTGGTACATTGACCTTCCTCAGTCCGACCACAAAGAACTGAATTATTCCAGTGACTAGTAGACCTATCCAGGTGTCAGCTTAAGCTTCAAGTCAGTATTCTTTTCCAATATTAAGTTATGTAAACGTTCCTAATAAGAATGCTTGCTTTATTATGAGCTTTCAAGCAGTCAGGGGGCGCACGAGTCGACTCTCAGAATTTTAATCCATACATGATTCAAAAGCAGATTATTACTGCCAGGTTTAGAAACGATAGTATCAGTCTTTTCGTAAAACTTTTGTCATTGCTACGTGATATGGAGAGTAACAGGTTATCCTTGAAGAATGTGAGTTTTTTAACTCTTTAGAGAACAGTTGCTGACTGACACTAAAAGCGCAATTGTTCAGCGCTATTATCTGAACAGAATAACTGAATTTTCTGTAACAGATTTGAATGACAGGCGTGAAATGTTAGTCCTCTGTCCAATTTTTTCTTGTATAACTTTAGTGAATATTACAGACATTGTTTTTCTGCTGAGAAAAAGCGGAGAAAATGTTACAATAAAGAAAGAGTAATAACAGCAAGGAAAGCATGTTACAACAATGATCTACGTGGTAAGAGAAAAATTCAGGGTTCAAGGTCACACCACTCTGTCATAGACACGCTCTGGAATACAGGCAACAGAAAGAATAAAACAGAAAAGTCATTGTCCATCGTAAAACTACAAATCTGGAGTCTCAGTCATCCATCATCTGAATTTCATTTGAAGGTCACACTCACACATACCTGTGATTACTTTCATGAGGGTAATCTTGGCAGTGCGCTCTACGTGCATAATACTGTTATTCATTTTTTCTTATCTGCTTGCAGTGATATAATATCTTTGTGAAGTATGAAATACTGTTTTGACATTATGAAATAATATTAATATTTATCTTTAATATATATACATATATGTGTGTATATATAATATATATATGTACTTGTACATAAATGTATGCATATATACATAAATATATATGTATATATATTATATATGAGTATAATTTATATATATGTGTGTGTGTGTGCGTCAGTGCGTATGTATATCCTCACATGCAACACAGCGTGACGCGAAGGGCCTCTTTGAAATTCCGCCACTCATGTCTTTCGTGTGCACGTTACGGGTTGCCCAAGAACAAGAGCCCGCGCTGGCATAAGACCAGCTTTAAATAAAAGGAGCTCTCTACGCTTTATATTCTACATATCTCTATTTATCTCCAGCCTCCCTTCTCAACTCCTCTGGTATTCACAAGAGCCCAGCTGACAAAATCATGCACTATTCTACCAGGGGTTGAGCGAAGGACATTCCAAAGCCATCTCAATCATCATTATCTCATCTAACTAGAGAACATCCGCAGTTTTCCCTTGTGGTGTCATTTCTAACTCTTTCCTGCCACCTGACTCCTAATGTTCTTTCATGAGCTTCATTTGCCAGATGACAAAATCTATTAGAAGTAAAAATCTATTAGAAGTACAGTTGTTTCATTGTCATACTGTGATTCATGTCGTATTGGATCGTATTAGACATGTAAAGTCTCTTTTTTTTTTGTTATTTGCCTTTTTTTTAGTCGGTCACTGAATTCCAGCTCAGCAGAACCTGTACTGGATATCATTGTTACTAAGTATTTGAAATAATATATATATATATATATATATATATATATATATATATATATATATATATATATATATATATATATATATATATATATATATATGTATACATAGGTATGTATATATAAATATATACATACTGTATTTTAGTTGAAACATTTCCTAGATTGAATTTAATTTGAATCTTTTGTTCCATTAAAATATTAAAGGAAATTTTTATAATGAAATTATCTCACTTCTTACCTTTGAGTGTTGTTTGATTCTTATCAACAGACAAGTTCAAGTTTTTCCTCTTCAGTCTCAGTTTTTTCATTCTCATTATGCTAAAAAAACTGTGACAATAAACAGAGGCACATACACAGCTTATATTAACAGAAGTATATATATATATATATATATATATATATATATATATATATATATATATATATTTATATATATATGTATATATATATACATATACACATATATATATATATATATATATATATATATATATATATATATATATATATATATATATATATATTTATATATGAGAGAAAATCAGAACTGTCACTAGATTTCATTTTTCAGTATTTCCAGAAATAATTAACGGTAATGTAAAAAAAGCATTCATAATTTCCATCACTTCTCTTGCTTGCTCACATTACATAACGTGCTGGATCAGTGGGGTTCCCTTAGACCAGTATGGTACGACATGGTCCTTAACTGTAAGAAGCTTCTATTTAGAGAAATCTACTAATTGAATAATGAACTTTTCTAAGACACCCACTTGTCAAGAGGCGAAAAATCTTGCCGATGATGAATCCCGGGAAGAAAAGGTGTGTCGATGTGCACAACAAAAGATAAACTGGAACGGATGATATGGATGTTTTTCGACGGGTGAGACTATAGAGCGGGGTTTCTCTGTGAGGGATGCTGCGAGCGGGAGATGTTCTCCCTTGCCCCTAGGACGGTCGGTCGGTAATGGCCAACAAGGCGGGATGACACTGGACCGGCTGTTGCCCCCTCTCTCTCTCTCTCTCTCTCTCTCTCTCTCTCTCTCTCTCTCTCTCTAAGGGACTTACCTGGAAGCTGCGCATTCGTACACTAGCACCTTTACGGTTCTTCGTAGGAGTCAGAGTTCCTTTGTACTTGTTTTGCCTTTCTGAACTCGATTTAACAGTGGCCATTTTACTCAGCGAGCGCATTATTATCAAATTCATTAGTGAGATGGTGTAACAATATGACGTGGCAGCGTCAGCGGAATGTCTCCAGCATACTTGCGAAACCTTATATTACGATATCGAAAAATGTATTAACTTTTCGTGATTTTTGCGATCTCTAACATATTTGTGATTATTATAAGTTGCATCATAACCTAGAAAGATAGAAACGGACTATTCGAGAGGCATTCGAATAAGAGTGGGGTAAATTTACGATAAGCAGAAAACTAGCAATGACATAATAGCACCCAAGCCCTTTATCCCCCTCTCTCTCGTGCATCGAGAAGACCAGTTTCCAATACGAGCAGGAGCAGTAATATGCGGTGGACTCCGTTAACGACAGAGAGTTCCCGACTCATGATTAGGTTACTCATTGTCAGTAATCAGATGAAAGTATTGCGTAATATATATATATATATATATATATATATATATATATATATATATATATATATATATATATATATATATTACATATATAATTTACGACATAATGTAGCCGATGTCATGGAGAAATGAATGAATATCTGGTGAGACAAAGTTAGAAAATTGAAACAGGTGTTGAGTCTGAAAGACATTTTCGTTAGAATAGAAGAAAACACACTCACACACTCACACACAGCTCCGATGGAAGGTTCTTCATTCTCGGTCTCATAAGAAGCAGCAGCAAAAATGCACGTGGCGCCCTACCCACTTTCGCTCACCAACAACACTGTAATACGATAGTGAACTTTGTTGATGCCATATACCCTCCGCGCTCTTAGTGTGCTTAAAATAACCGTTTAATATTATCATAATTAACTTATTTTTTGTTAAAACTCCCGCATTCGTTACTTTCAACTGCTATTTGCGTACGCGAGTCCCCGCTGAATAAACGAAGCAAAGATCTTGTTTCAGTCTTCTGTACACTGTTCCCAAGCGGTTCGGTAGCAGATACACGTAAACAGGAAATGTAGTCTAGCAGGGGGAAGGAAAGGTGTTTGCACAGTGAGACACCTCCTAAGACCACTTGTAATATGCCGTTTCCTGAATACCTCACTCACGAGGCCAGTAACTGTAAATATTCGCTAGTGATTCGCCGTGATTCATGAGCTGGGCGTATCCTCCGAATGCAGTGTAAACAAACTAGTTTTGCTCATTTCCCGAGTAGCGGTTTCCCTCAACCCCTAAGCCCGGCCCCCGGCCCACTCAACCTATCCGAAATCTCTCTCTCTCTCTCTCTCTCTCTCTCTCTCTCTCTCTCTCTCTCTCGGAGCCCACCAAGGTTGATATATATATGGACCTTGGAACCCACTAACGATGTTATGGCGATGTCGCCTTCAGAACGGCATAGAGAAATTCGCCCCCATTTCTAACGAACAATTCTGAAGGAAATAAAGCATCGTTGTGTCGAAACAGACCGAACAGAAGAGCAACATTCAGTTTTGAAGAGATTCGCTGTTTCGTGGTTGTGAGCCGTCGCATGTATGACTGAAATGAAATGAGTGAAATGCAATGTTACAGTCTTATGCAACACCAAAGGTAGCAACCAGCTAATGATCCAGCAAATTCTGTGTCCTTTACAATAACTAAAATGCAGAATATATATATATATATATATATATATATATATATATATATATATATATATATATATATATATATATATATATATATATATATACATACACACACACACATACATACAGTATATATATCACAAATTATGTGTCGAAAGTAAAAGGAGTATGTAGTCAACTTTTCATCAGTACTCACCATACCTTGATATTTTAAAAAATATTTGTTAAAATAAAAGTGACTTTAGCTAATATAACGCATTTCCGACAATACCCATGACACCACGTGACCGACTCAGAAAATTATCGTATTATCCTATTTGAAACAGTTACACCAACTTTGAAGTTCTAAGTGTGCAAACTGCATGGAGACTTAATAGGATGCATATTCGTAAATTCAGCTTTATTTCACGAGTTTAGCTTTTAGCTGAATTGACATTTATTTCCTAAAGCTTTGTTTAATAAGTATTGCATTTATTGCCAGTGCTTCAGCGACATTACCTGCTCTTGGTGTATGAGTCCCTCTTGCCCGCATCCTTTCCGACACTGTAATTCTTTCAAGTACAAGGGTGCGTGAGGCGGAAATATATGTAAATGATCTTAATATTTTGCAGGATTTCCTTACTGCGAAAACAGTTTTGAAAGCGACAGCTTCAGGCTGCAAGTGCATGATTACGTGACTACTTTACAAACGCGTGCTGCTTGCGGGCTCTCATTGCATGATAAGTACACTCCCCCAATATATAATGTTAGATTGTTCTACCACAAGGGAGAGCCCTTATCATCATATTCATCTTTTACGTATCAAATACTTAACCTTGACTCTCAATGAGAAGCTCATTCGGAATGATTCCCTTTGCTGCCTATTGCAAACGGTGAAAGCATAGGAGTCATTACCGTACAAAAGGCTACCATTAAGCGCCAATAGACTTGGATTCTTACTACGTGCAGATTGCTAGTCATATTTTTTCGTTCTTTGATATGATTTAAACTTCAGTTGTGTTTTTGTTTCGATTGAGAATTTTTATTACATCTGCCAACGAAGTTTGGAGGAGGATACTCTTTCAGTCGTGACTGCCTGGCTGCCATGTGTGTTAGCGGGATATTTCAGGAAAAGGTGAACTGAATTTTACGAAATCTGGTAGATGTATTCATCAGGTGACCTTCTCAAGAATAAATAACTTGAGGGAGAAATCGGGTCATAGTTGATCATCAGCCACAAGGAAGACCATCTCAACTTTTAAAAAAAAGCTTGGGATTTTCTTTGCTTTAAATGTTTCATAGACGGCTACATATTTATGGTATACTTTTCGTACTCGATGTTTAT
>NC_089759.1:25056656-25129156 GCF_040412425.1 Macrobrachium rosenbergii
CAGATACAACACTAGTCCTACAATATACTGGTTAGAATGTATCCGTTCGACTAGACAACAGAATCATGTTTCTGCGTGTGTATATATATATATATATATATATATATATATATATATATATATATATATATACACACACACACACACACATTTATATATATATATATATATATATATATATATATATATATATATATATATATATATATATATATAAATGTGTGCGTGCATTATCATCACTGTGGTTCCATAAAATTCCACCCATCTTGTGCCTCTCGTCTTTTATTTCTTACCCAAAGAACGTAGGTGCTGTTTTACATAATTATGTTGCCCTTAGCTTAAGCATCTCGGCCTAAATCCTGAGACCTAAACATATTATGGCCTAAATATCTCATGGACTAAACATCTTACATCCGATGCTCAAAATAACCTAAAATTCTAAGGGGCTAACAAGGTTAAGGACAAAGATACGATGGCCTAATGGCTCCCAACTCGGAGAGCGACCTTGGCATTCACTTGTCGCTGCTACATGGGGATACCCACTTGGAGGAGGTGGCGTTCTAGCCAAAGAACGGCATGTGTGACTGCCAATGGATTTTGTATTACAGTATTGTTTATCGAAGCACATTGACAGTTCTTGTCCTTGCACCATGCATCGTTTCAATTGCAAGTAATCACAAATAGCGATACCAACTACAGTAATTATAGATCCTACGGTGGACCATTGAGATCTGTACTGAATTGAAGTGTGTATTTTAATTACTGTAAATACCACTGTGCTCACCGACTGATCAGTACACTTTTATTTCCTTCTTTTTCTGTCAGTTTTCACACAGATCGAATGTATTGATGCCCACAAGAATATACAAAATATTTTCGTAACGGACTAAGCATTTTCATTTCAAAATACAGATACAAATACAAAAAAAAACTGATTAACAAATGTTTCGTGCTGTTTTTTGACAACATGCACTTCTGCTTTCTGCTCACGCAAATTCAGCTGCTTCTTAACGAAATAAAATCAGGTGGTTCTTTACGAAATCAACTCACTTTGCGATGAAATAAGCTCAACTGTTCCAGGAGGAAACTTACTTCAGCGTCTGTCGCCGATCGCTATCAGCCGAGAGTGAAGCTAGAGACGAGACTGTGAAGGGGACTATATCACTGCCGGCTGCTCGGTATCTCACACGCCTGAAATAGAATCCAAAGATAATACCATTATCAGTAACGCAGCCTCTTCAGCAACGTCCTGTAGATAAAACCACAGCCTCTTTGAAACGTAACCTCGAGCAACAAATGTATGAGATGTAACAATTCATTGTGGGGATGCAAATCGTAACCAAATGTAACTGAATCCTGTAGATAAGAAACATTCAAATAAAAAGAGCAAAAGCTGAATCTGTTGTATTAATAGCTATTAAAATATTTTTCTTTACTAACGATGAGTAACAAATTGCACCCCAGGAGTAGAGACATTACCGCCCTTGATAATTACTGACGCAAATGCAAAATTAAAGTTATTCACATCATTACAATTTCCATAAAAACTGGCAACCAACTCCATTTTATTGCGTAAGTAGGGATGATTGCATGATGATTTATGCGGGTAATATTTTACAACACTGCCATTTAAAAGTAACCATATCATAACGGGTTAGTTCTTCTGTGTATTTCCTGTGCAATTACCTTCACTGTTTTTTTTATGCGTATTATATTCTTTAAACTAACAATTGTCGACGTTTATTCATCATAGTAAACTAATTCTTTAACAGTCATGCTCTCATGGCCATTTACTTTTTGTCATTTTACGAGTGCAAGGTTAGAATGAAGAACTACAAGAAAAGTATCATTTCCAGCGAGTAATCTATGATTCCAGTCAATTTGAGACAGGTTTATGAAGGTATCATTAAAAAGGAAACTAAGGAGGTGCTTGTTTATAGGTCATTTTAAATTTGAGGGCAAATATCCGAGTATTGTAGATTCAGGTGAGTTTTATTCTTGAAGATTGCAGTGGATTAGAATCCGGACAACAAATCAGAGGTTTGACAGGAGCTGAGTTTGTATCTTATTAGGGCACGATTTATGAAGGAATCTGAGGCTGAACTAGCTCATGCGCTTCTTTTTTTTTTTTTTAGCTTATTTTTAACTCCCATCTATATCCTACCTTTTGAAAACATCTTAAAGAAAGGCGACCACTTCAGTTTTTCCACTGTAATCTTGATGCTTTAATCTGTGAACCCCTTGCCTTAGCTCTCTGCTTTCAATCATTCTCAACACTTCACCTGCTAGGTGCCTTCCTAACTATTCCACTGGTGTTGGTCATCCTTTCTGATACCGTATAAAATCGCATGTCATCGCTCTCGAGATCTTCAAGCCGCGATTAGATAAACTTAATGAACTTTCTTTGCAACCTTAATCTTGAGTGTTTAATTTAATTGCTGTCATTATCTGTTACTGACAAGGCAAAATCTACCCCTTCCTCTGCTCTGGTGGTACTTTTCAGTGTCCTTTTTTTTTCACACGAATTCCTTCCTATGGCTAAATAGCCTTCGGCTGAGCCCTGATCTTGCGCGAATTTTTTCGGTGATTCAGCCACCCAAATCACTATTTTTCAACCGTCCTTTATTTTTCGATTCTCATATTTAGATTTCTCGTGTAAGTTTTTCTACGTCAGGTCTTTGGAAAAGTGTCTGAACATTCAGAACTAGAATTGTTAACTGGAATTCTTCACAATCAGCTGCTCAAAATCTCTGTAGGAGTCTCACTTTCTTTACAAAAGCCATTAAATAATGTATCGAGTCTCCAGTTACTTATTGACGCCTGCTCGAACATGTAAAACACAAAATTGTAACTTACGAATCAGTGGCAAAGAAGCAGCCAAGCAAGAGTAAGAAAATAAAAATGATGTCAACGAAATGGAGGACAGATCCCTTTTCTTGCACGAAGATAGGTGCTGTAGATAGAAGGGCAGATAGATAAATGGGTCAACAGAGATAAGAGCAGATGCTTAAATACTTCAGTCACAAATCATATTTCAAATTAACCTGTTTTTACGTCCCAAATATACAGTACATTAAAGACTAACCCATTAAAATTTTTGTACCACATACTGACGCAGAGGTCAATATTATGCTAACGAAACAGCTGTCTAGTTTTTTAAATGATTAAATTATTCTACTTCTCCATCTGGAGTAGAAATTTTTTTTGCCGTGGTTGACTAATGAAGGAAGAAATATATAAAGAAAAATATAAAACCTGAACGTTACAATGATGAATGCTGAAATAACATTACAGTATGTATATATATATATATATATATATATATATATATATATATATATATATATATATATATATATATATATATATATATATATATATATATATATATATATATATATATATATATATATATATATATATATATATATATATATATATATATATATATATATATATATATATATATATATATATATATATATATATATATATATATAAGCTACACAAACACCACCGACAGGAAATGAAAAACGGTTTTAGTTCCTGACCGGTGTCTGCTTCATTGCCAAAAAGTATACCTTAGTTTTACCAGACCACTGAGCTGATTAAAAGCTAAGCCATCTTCAGATTACTGAAAATGGCTTAGTTAGCAATAAAGCCGACTGACACCGGTCATGATCTAAAACCGTTTTCCTTTTCTTCCCAATGGGGTTTGATATATAAAATCATGCGTAAGAGTGATAATAGGCATTATATATATATATTATATTGAATATATACATGTATGGATATATGTATGTGTGTGTATATTGTTATATAACCATATGTATCACTTATAAATTCCCCTTCGGTGATAATTCCCCATCGGGGATATTCCCGAGGCAGCGTGGATTTAATATTAAGCGACATTTGTAGCTTCATGATTATATACATACATATATATATATATATATATATATATATATATATATATATATATATACATATATACACATATACATATACATATAGTAATAATGCGAGGACCCTATCTTAGAGCTCACTGAAGTCAGTGATTAAGCCAGACACTGTAAGTGCAGAATCTTACCAACAGCAATGTTTCAATTACTACAAAGTCAAATTAGGTTCAATATGACCTTTCGCTACTAAATTCTTATTTTAAAATTCTTTGTTTCGTAGCGATGAGTAACTGACGTCTCGATTTCAAATGTTTACCAGTTTTAGCTTACTTACAAATAGCAAAAGAAGTTTCCATTTGTGAGCACAGACCTTTTTTAAACCTTTTACCGAATGCTTGTTTACCTGCTTCGTTTTGTCACTATTGTTTGATTTCAAATGGCAAATTCCGGAGTAAAGATGATATCTTTTAAGTTAAAACCGGTCAGTCATCTCCCCCTTTTTTTCCTCCTTGATAAAGGACGTTATGCAAACCAAAGTAAACAAGAATAGCGAGAAAAATAAATCTGCCATTTTGTCGACTATTTCGAAGGTTTTGTGATAATTATCATACTTTACTCTTAAGCTGTCACGAAATCGCTGCATGCCACGCCAATAAGAAAGGAGGGGTAATTTCTACTTTTATAGCCCCTGCCTTACTTAGTCAGATATCTTGGAGATTGTTTTATAATTACATTCAGCTCTCATGTTGTAATTATTTTTTTTGGTAAATGCATTTTTACGCCAGCATTGTAACGATTTCTGTATTACAAACGGAAAGACTGTGATTACAAAAATAAGATGAATCCGTTAGTGGTTGCCTGTCAAAGATATGTCGCGTGTAAAGGACTTGACGTAACCTCTGAATTTTCAGTGTTAGAATTGTAAATGAATGTAAAAGAAATCAACTCTGTTTTTATAAGTTTCCAGCAAATTAAATTTAAATGAAAAAAATGTTAGAAAATAATTTTGACATAGGGACTTAATAAAAGTTGACGGAATTGATTAGTTCTCTCAGTCATCTGTCAGTTTCTGTCTCTAGATTTGGTACATATTATAATAGGTTTGGACTAGGATGCCACATATGGCCCGGTTAAGACCGTCCTGAAAATGCAAGTTTTCTTAATGCCAAGGTTGAGTGGTGGATAGATTAAGGGCTTTATATTTAGCCAAAGTTTCAAAGAAGAAGAAGAAGAAGAAGAGAGAGAGAGAGAGAGGGGCGGGGGAAGGGATGATAAACTCCTATAGAGGAGATAGACCCAGTCTATGAATTAAGGAAAAATGAAAGCGAGGGAAAAAAGTCCTTATTGGTAGAAGGAAAAAGATACCCACCAGAGAAAAAGTTGGAAGTGGCGTCGTGATGGAGTTGCGTGGCAACCTGAGAGGAGACGACCTTCATTAGGCTTAACGTAACTGTAGCCAAAATAGCTTGTATAGAAAACGACACAGTGAGGTAATCATCTTGCAGATAAATGAATGAGCATCACAGGAGAGACGAGGTCAGTATCGTTTTCACATAAACTTTAATTCAGTCTAGTTAGTAGGGGACAAAAGAACTCCAAATTTGAGGGCAGTATTCAGATAAATGAAGTTGAAGCAAATACAAATCTTCAGTTAATGTTGGATGTCATAACACCTAGAGAAGTCTAAAGCCACTCGAGCACCCAGAATATTGGCTGGAAACAAAGGAGGGTCTCATCAGCATTAAACAGGGTAGCATAATTGAACTGGAAAGCTTGTTTCAGTTAGCTATTAAAATATCCTCTGATGATCAGAACTGACAAAGACACGATGGCTAAGAGGGAAATACTGAAAAAAGTGGACGGCTTGAACTTCTATGTTTAAGGAAAGAGTAGAATGAAGATTGTTGTTGTTCAAGGAGAAGAGAATACGCAAGAGAATAGACCAGAAGGCAATAAGCAGATGTTGTTTCGGATAACGCAGCATAAAACATGCAAATAAAACCTCGCAAGGATTAATATTTAGAAAAGCAGAAAGCCTGGCTCCCTGTTCCTTTTGGTAAACACTGTCTTGTCAAAAGTCACAGGAAACAACGAGAGAAAATACAAAATATTCTCTTAACATGATCGAGATTGTTCCTTTCAGTAAACCCTGTCTTGTCAAAAGCCACAGGAAACAACAGGAGAAAATGCAAAATATTCTCTTAACATGATCGAGATAGGGGAGGTTTACAAAATGCCATATGATGGATCAAAATTTGTGTTTCAGAACCTTATTTTGTCCACCTAGTCATGATGGAATAGCACCTAAATACCGTCTGGATCAATAGACAGACTCATTGATTATAAGGATACAACGTAAAATTCTTCCAGAGCAGGAGCTATAATTAAAGGAGGTGGATGGACAGAAAATAATATGACCATAGGTACTGACACTGCATCGAAAAGCAGGAACATGAAAGCTATTATATACCAATATTTTATCATAATTTCATGTTTTGCTTGCTAACCCGACGACAGAACACTCGCCATCCGTTTTCCAACATTTCTCATATACGCTATTCCCCCGTTTCTTAACTGATAAAAATTTCATTCTTGAAGCTTTGGGTTCTAATCGAGCCTCTGATTCAGGAAAAGAAATAACCAGAGTCTCTTGTTATCTCTGTGGCAATTTCATCGAGGCGAAATGACTAACGAATATAATTTTCATTGCTCTTCGGAGGTTTCTCCGAATTCTTTCTGACAATGGCCAAAACCGCCTGGAGTCTTGCCGCATCCTTGACTTTTTGACCTCTCGAACGCTCCGTGGTTGCTGATATTAAGCTGATGAAAGCACGCAAGGGACGCGCGCTAGTCCCGGTCGCGGCTGGGCTAAGCCGGAGTTCCCAGACTTTTTTTTTAAGCTGACAAGCGACCAGAGGTTTTCTTGATAATTATGAAAGCACCACCATGATTTTGGAAATTGTCAAGCAGTCAGATAATTGACTTATTTTAAATCCTAAAAAAAAACTTTTGAGTACTTTCCCAGAGTTCCTCAAGTTACAGAACACAGGATTTATTAACATTAAACAAACTTCTGCTTTATATATATATATATATATATATATATATATATATATATATATATATATATATATATATATATATATATATAATGGAATAACGTAAAATATACATTGCCCCTAAAGATAGCATCTTTTTTAATACACTGAATTTATTTTGAAATTGAATTATCAACTACAAAACTAATTATCTTATAGAAAATTTCCAAATAAATTTTTAAATTTTGCAAAAGACCTGTTATATTACCACAAGTACGGTACGTAAAGTAAGTTGCACAAAAAATGCAAAAAAAAAAAAAAATCTATAACTCGCATGTTACGCTTTTACCAATACATTTATGACTCGATACGGTAGGGATTAAGTTTGCTCTTAGCATGCAGCATTTTTCTGAAAGTTTATTTTAATATAGATAAAATTATTCATAAAAAATTAAAGACAGTTTTTTTCCTGCAAATCAGAAGCTATTACTAATGAAACAGGGTAGGAAACTAAAACGTAGAGATAAACCGCTTTCTCTGATCCAGGGTCCTGATCAGACCTTAAATGAATAACATGGACAATAATTCTATGATAGGTCTCAGTAGGTATTTTTTTATTGCACTATATCTTACAAATTGGGTAAAATAAAAAAACAAAACACGTCTTGCGTAGTCGAGATGCATACTTTTAAAATATTATTAAAATTTTTTTTAAGTAAAATTAATCATGCAGCATCCGGGTGATCCGGGGAAGTTCATCAAAGTTACATTCAGTATACCTTAATTAAGTGAAGCAGTTTACATGTTACTCAGCTGCTGTCTAAAAAGAATAATGACCGAAGCTTACAGCTGACAAATCTTTGAACATACAAATTAATAATGAGATCTAAGACACATTCAATGATTTTTCTTTTCTTTTATTTGACTGAATGACGTTATAGTCCTTCAGGCAAAGGTTCCCTGCACCCAGCTTGGTTCTTGATAATGATGAGAGCTCCACCCTAATTTTGTTAATTGTAAAGCAGCCCAATTATTGACTTATTCTAAGTCCCACGAAAACGTCAGATTGCTTGCACAGAATATTCCAAAATAAAACTTGTATACTTCAGAACGATATTTATTCGGAGCGATACTTGACGTTTACCACTTTATTATACATATATTGACATAGGAACTTTGTGTGCCCCTTAAGATAACATGATAATGAATTCATGGAATTTATTTTGGTAGTGAATAATAAATTACTGAAATTAAGCATTTATGCAAAAATTTCACAATGAATTTCAAATTTTTACAAGATTATACTTCATCAAAAGCAAAATAAGCTGCACAAACAACCATGCCCAAAATCTACGTAATCTTCATGCTGAAGATTAATTTTAAGGATATATCCATGATTCCATGATGCAGAGAATAAGCTTTCTCTCAGCACGTTTAGTTTTACTGAAAGTTTTTTAATGCAAATGAGAAAAATAGCAAAGTTAAATTAATAGCCGTTTTTTGGAAATTACATAGAAATAGTTTTTCAAATGAAGTGCACCAATTAAGAAGCTAAATATTTTGAAAAAAGATTCACGCAGCCATTGACCGTAGTACGTGTGACCATTATCCTATTCACTTAAAATCTGAAAAAAATTCCCCAACTGAGTCACTTCCAAAGTGGAAGGTGAGGGATGCGGGCTGGGAAAATTATAGTAAAGGTGTCAGTTTAGTGAAATGTTTTGAATCTTTCGACTTTCACTTATGTTCGTACAATTATTTTACCGATAAAGTTCTTGAAAGTACCCAAGAATCCATCCTGATAATAAAAGGCAAACCGAGAAGACCTGCAGTTCCGTAGTGGAATAAGACTTGTACTGATTTACGTAAAATAATCAGAAAATGTTATAGTAACTTCAAGAATACGGGCTCTCCAACACCGAAGAAAATATACCAAGGTAACCTAGAAAAGGAAAAACGTTGTTTTCGTAAAATCAAAAAAGAATCTGGGCTGCATTATTTAGGTGGAATAAATTCTAAAACTCCATCTTGAAAAGTATGGATGAAATTTAGAAAATGATCGGGAAATACACTCCCTCTCCGACACCAACTTTAAAAATTGACAATGTACAAATAGCTTAACCTGAAGATGTAGCAGAAAGCCTGGGGGATCAGTTTTCTAAAATTTCTAGATCAGACAGCTATTCCCTTTAATTAAAAAAAAACAAAAAAAACAAGGAACTCCTGATTACGCTGGACCTTAGCAAAAATAAAGGTGGGGCCTATAAGGCAAAATTTACATTGAGAGAGTTAAGAGATTCGCCATCCTCTGCTAAGCCTACATCTCCAGGAGAAGACACAATCCTTTATGAAATGCTAGAACAACTTTCATGTGCTGTCAATTTTTTTCTTTTATAAATTATGAACAAGATCTGGGAAATCGCTGCTATGCTCCTGTAATTAAGCCCAATAAAGACCCTTCAAATCCGTCCAGTTACAGACCAGTTGCTGTAACTAGCTGCATTTGTAAATTAATGGAAAAAAATATCACCAATAGGTTGATGTGGAATTTTGAATCCAAAGACCTCTTATCCGCCTTTCAGTTTGGGTTCAGGAAAAATAGATCTGCCTTAGATTTACCGCTTTAGCTTTCAAACCAACGGCTTTGCCAACTCTTGTAAAACAATAGGTATCTTTTTGGACTTAGAGGAAGCATATGATACCACTTAGCGTCAAGTAATTATTAAATAGCTGTGTAAAATGGGTATATGGGGAAATATGACGATTTCTAAATTCCTTTCTGTCTGATAGGCCTATCAAAGTGAGGGTAAGACACAAAATATCATCTCCATTCATGGAGATGATACTTTATGGTAATATGCTTTGCCGTTACCATAAACAGTATCGTTGAAGTTGTTGAACATCCTGTTAAATGCTCTCTATTTGTTGATAATCTAGCAATTTATTGGGATGTATTAATCTGTTTGTGTGTGTGCGTGTGAGTCATCTTGTGCACATTTTTATTTAATCGTAAACTCCAGACTTAACATTTCTAGCACTGTATGACCACATAGGTCCCAGTGCTTGACCTTTGGCCCAAATTCTATATTCCAACCCAATCCAATCCTCAAACAAAATCCAGTCAGAACCTCCACTCCATAACAATGTTAACATAAACAAACAACTTAGGGAAAACATTTTTCTGAGTAGGTAACTACATTTGGCAGAAAAATTTCTGTAACAGTATAAATTTGCAAAAGATAGGAGCATTACTTTCACACTACATATGTTAAGGAAACTTATGATCTTGGAGGGATGGGGTTTCTTTCTCTTTTGTTCTTTTGACCTCCTTCCTTAAAGTCTTCATGGTTATCTGGACAAGACTCTTTATACCTTATGAGAGTTGTGCTCTGTTCAGAGTGTCTGTGTCTTTTTTGTTAGTACAAGTTGGTGTCCAGGAACACCCTTCCTTGCTGGCTTTGTGAGGTACCCAACAAGGTGTGTGACTTCCCTGTGGAGGATGTCACTCGCCTTGCTTGTGTGAGAGCCCATGAAGTCGGGTATGAAACTGCCCAAAGCCTATCACTGGAACTTTTCAGTTTTCCAGGTAATGAGGTCAGGTGTCTTGCATAGGTAAAACCAACTTTGCCTTATTATACCTGAATGACGTTACCCACAAGTCCCTGGATACCTGCTCCTTGGGACCTGTGGTGGGTGCTCAACAAGTTATGCAGGCACCCAGCTCTGCTTGCACAGACAAGTATCTCGCCTGATTCAGGTCGCTTAATGCAAGTCTAGGGGTATGAATGCAGAATTGCTGAACTTACCTCTTCCCTTCTTCCTTCTTACTTACTGATGCCCCACGTCGCCCAGTTCCTTCCTTCCCCAGCAAAACATTCGATGTCTTTTCCTGATCTAGGGGAAGCTTCACCCAGCATAGAGCTACTATGTGCACAAGGTGTGCAGAAAGTGTCTAACCTTAGTAGATCGTAAAATAGGGAGACCCCATCCTTATCTCCCAAGTCAAAAAATGAAAGATTATCATCAACAGACAATATACAACCTGATATTAGAAGATCCCTATATATATATATATATATATATATATATATATATATATATATATATATATATATATATATATATATATATATATATATATATATATATAATTATACTATATATTTATATATATATATATATATATATATATATATATATATATATATATATATACATATACAAAAGCTGAGAACTTTTCATAGTGGAATACAAAAGTGCTATGTCGTATTTCTCAGAAATGTAGGGGTACGTTCTACAATGATATACATGTTATAAAACTTCTAGTGTATTAAGATAAATATGTACAAAAGCTGAGAGTTTCCGTCCACCTACAGTGGTCTTGTTCATTAAAGTGTTTTAGATGCAAGTCTACAGTAGTTGGATGAAAGTTCCCAGCTTTTGTATATGTATATATATATATATATATATATATATATATATATATATATATATATATATATATATATATATATATATATATATATATATATATATATATATATATATATATATATATATATATATATATATCTGGCCCAGTCTTTTCTTCAGTTTCTTCAAGTACCAACGCACAAGTGGCTTCCATAATCCACTGGCAAAACTTCAAATATCTCCAGTGCTTTTTCAGCCTCCAAAGATGGTTTTGTATTATGTGTTGATATAATCTAGGCTCTTCATTTCCCGTTCCAAATTCGGACTGAATGTTTTCTGCCAGAAACCTATCCAAAAACATTACAGAATCGAGAAATGAAGGGTTATACTAGACGTAGGCGTTGGATTTGTGCACATAAACAGTAACTCACCTACGCTCGCACAGACACACGCACACTTGAAAAACTTTTACATTCAGCTATGCTGAAGGAATTATTAATTTGCACGATATCTTTACTTCCATACTCCTTATTGTAATTACGCAAAGGCATTCAGTGCTCATGATTATGTTGCCAGTGGAGCGATAAAGGCTCCCGTTTTCCAGATACTTATAAAGATACCTGTTAATCAGCAGTGTTAAACTAGATGCAAATGTTTGCGTTGAAAACTAGTGTAATAGCAGCAAGTCTTAACGTAAAATTGACTTCTGGTATAATTGATAAAGACAACAAAAAACACCATAAAATATACTCGCATTTTACATGTATACACGTGACGATATAACATTGGACCTTGATATCGTTTTCCAGTCTACAGAAAAATAGCAATTTTTTTAATAAGCTTTAACCAACTCCGCTGAAGTTTTTATCAAAATCATGCAATGAAATATCATAGAATGTTATGCGTGTAAAATTGGTGATAATATCATTTTTACATCCCGTGAAAGAGCAGGAGTATATTCATCTCAATATTAACCAAATTTAGTGGAAATTTCATCTAAAACAGCCTCACAAAAAAAAAAAGACAAACGTCCATATTGAAAGCAACTTTCTGCCGAATTCGTTGGTGGAAGGAAAACCTACAAGCCACACCTAGTAACAGGAACGAGATCCTAGAAACTAGTTACAATGGCATAGCACCGCGGAGTATATTCTGAACAGACTCCTGTAATTCGATTGAACGAGTTAGGAGCTGGATAATTTAATGAAAACGTCTGAGAGAAGATCGTAAAAGGCTTAACCATCCTGTTGCCTCTGAAGGGCTTTCCTTTTTTCTTTCCGAGGCGTACAACTTTTTTCTCTCTTTTTTTTTTTACGAAGAAGTTGTTTGTCTTGCTGAAAAAAGTAGTTTCTTCAGGAAAGTTAGTTAACAAGGAAGAAAAAGGCCTGAATTGATAAATGGTGCAAGTTAGGCGGGAGAAATGGTCATATACGTTCCAGATTATTTTATTGCAAAGTAGCAACTTTTATTCTCCTCCAAAAAAGTTTTTTTTACCGGTTAAAGATGTTCGTTTAGTTTCTGAAGGAAAGGGATAATACTTTGCACGTAATTCTTTATATTTAGCAAAAAATATTTCCTAGGGCGATTTGATGTGGACCTCTTTGTAAATCACGTACAACCCGTAGAACAATATAGATCTCACAAACTCGCTACCCTTCTTTAAAAGATGACACGATAACCATGATAAATAAGAAGTAGCATTTAGTTATTTGAAAATAACGAAAAACTGGAGGAAAATTTCTCATTAGCCTTTAGTTCAAATGTTAATGTGATTCATGTCTGACTTGCCTAATGGTTAAAATAATTGTTTTTCAAAATGGTAATAAAGAAAGGTTCAAGTTTGTAGCTATTTTGATGATATCAGTATTTTAGAAGACAGAAATAACCAAACATTAGGGTAATCTCTTTGACTGATATATTTCTAATTTGAAATCATAGGCTCCACCGTTATGGATCGTATTCTATTTAATACACGCTTAATACATCATGAAAATAACTTCTTTAAAATATCTGTTTACTCCATTTAAAACTACATCGCCATTGTATCAACTTCATGTCGTTCTCGTATATTCTATATAAGAGAGGCTAGAAATATTTCAAGTCACCAATTTGGCAGTCCTAGTATTAGGAATTCTATTAACTGGCTGGGTCCCGCATGACAAGAAAAGTGTAGCAAAGAACGAACCTTAGCAAACAAGCTTCCGAACGTTTAACGTTATTTTTTATTTGGATTTAATTCTCGAGCAAAAGGAGCGATTCAGATATGTTCCGTTCGCTGTTGTGACCGGTGATCTAATCAGTGTGTGCTGATCCGACTGTGTTGTGAAAGGCATGGGGCTTTCAACCTCATCCCAAAATATGCACTGAAAGATGGAGGTCAATACGAGGGAAAGAAGATAAATAGGATATAAATATAAATATATATATATATATATATATATATATATATATATATATATATATATATATATATATATATATATAGACAAAATCCACGAGGAAAGAGAAACAGTGGGGTGCTGCAAGGCCTTACGACTTAATGTAAAGGACTATAAGTCGAAGGGCCTTGCGGCACTCCATTGTATCTCTTTCCTTTGTGGATTTTGTTTTTATTTATACACTCATCACGTTCCATATTTTCATGATTCAGTCGTATATATATGTGTGTGTACATACATATTTACATATTACAAATTTCTGACTCACATCCAGATCTAACCCCGATCTCTCAAATGAAAGGCAAGGGTGCTCCCAACTAACCCACACAAGTCATAAAAGACGTCGAAACCTAAGGACATCTGTACCTGAGGGTTTTCCTGGGAAGGCTGCTACTTAACATACTAGAGAGTTTTACCTAACTTCCCGACCCACCAGTTACCCAGGTTGGTGGCATTCCATTCAAATTACCCTTTCTGAGTGAATATAATGGCAGTAATCAACAAGCAATCATGAGTTTCACAGAAATTGTGTGATGATTATTTCAGTCATACACACGTACACACACACACACACACACACACATATATATATATATATATATATATATATATATATATATATATATATACATGCATATAGTATACATATACGTATACAGAGACAAATAACCGAAAGAAACAATAAAGTTAGGTATCCAAAAATTACCTGTGAAGGGAAATTAATTCACCGTCAGCAAGACTCGCCAATTTTCTGAAAGATAACCTGAAGATATTGGAAGACGATCTGGTAGTCTAACCACCCCCTCCCCCCACCGCCCCACCCCATCACACGAGCTCTCTTGTTCCACCCACAGCCGCCCATGACCTGACTCCGACCGCATTCGTGATGTATAATTGCCGTATAACTAGACTGATGCAGTGGCGTGATAATGGCTTTCGTCTTGTTTTAAGAAAATAAACAGGCATTCATCCTATTCCATGACTTCAAAATTCTGATTTGCTTCTTCGCCAAGGCTTGGTTATGGAAAAGTTAGTAGGTGACCTTTTCCCTTGCGAATAATAAATGCACAACTTTTGGTGTTTTGTGTTATTCGTTAGACAGGTAATCTTGCCTGTTTATTTTATTATTATTATTTTTTGTAGACAATTCCGACTGTTTGGGTGTTACATATTGTTAACATTTGCATCTAAGAATAAGAAAAAGTAAACGTATTCACTGATTTAAGGATAATCGAGATGTAGGTAGAAGATACCCGCTACAAACACACACAATTAAATGTCTAGTAATATTTAATAAAATTGTAGGCTTTGGCTTGCTATCGAAGAAATAATCAATTTTAAGAAAACTGTAAATATGAAACGTCAAAACATACACGTAAATGACTGTAACAAACTAATTTATAACCGAAATGAAAACATTTGTCGAGCTGCATATCAACCAGTTCGTAGGAAATCATAATTTGTTATTGCAGATTTCTCGTTATATCTGTGAGGACCATGTATTCATTCTTATCAAGTGGCAAAAATCCTTTGGGGTAAAAGCTATTTATAACCGAAAAAACAGCAGTAATGTTCTTTTCATGTCTGACCTGGAATTTATTAAACGGGCCACATTAACATCATAACGGACTAGTCTGTAATTTGATGAAGAAATCTCAGTTTTGGTCTAAATAGCCAATTTATGTTATCTCCAAATCTAAATTGTGTCATGTCATGATGATTAGGGATTCTTGGAATCCTCTCTCTCTCTCTCTCTCTCTCTCTTAATAACACCAACTTCGACTTACTATGTCCAGTATAATTGCCCTGCTATTTATAGGTTTTCTGTAAATACGAAGTAGAAAACTATTTGTCAAATGTGGTTATATATGGAAAATTAATTTCTTTGTCACACTTCTTTTGTATGATAAACAAAAAGATTGTAATTTATGGATTATCTTCGTGTTCAATATACTATATACTATATATATATATATATATATATATATATATATATATATATATATATATATATATATATATATATATATATATATATATATATATATATATATTTATGTACATACATACATACATTCACGCACACACGTATAAAGTACATATATACTGTATATATGTATTTTTACCTTGCGCCTTTTCCCTTCGAGGGGGTGGCTCCAAAAGGTGTTAGCCCTCCGGTCCTCGGGAAACCCTGGTTGCTACCAGGCCCATGCTCTTATCCCCATTGTTCAGGCCCACCACAGTTGTATAACTATCTGGTACGAGTTTGTAAATATGAGATGTGACGGAATTGGCCTAAAGAATTGTGGCTCGATCGGGAATCAAACTGGATTTTTTGTTGGTGAAACGAATGTCCTGATCGTGATGAAATCATTCCTTTTTTCATTTCCACAAATTGTCAAATTTTCCATTTAAAAATGTTGCTCAGTACTATACAAATTCAGTTATTATATTGAAAATTTAGCTTTTGCAACACTGAGAATTATTAACCCAAGATAACTGAAGTAATTTACACAAGTGGGGCATAATGACCTGTGTTATCTAGATGCCAGTTTGATATAAACCAATCAACTAATTCCACCTGAGGGCTTCGCACGCATTTCTTAGGTACGTCATAGTCAGTATTTAGATTGAAACAACCTGCATGCTAGATTAGTAGATACAAACAATTTTACAATAAACGATGTAATAAAGTAAAACGTTACCATACTGCCACAGCATTTGAAAACCTGTGTGTATTTGGGTTTGATGTGGGTGGTGAGGAGGTCGTTTATCATGTACAGCTTGCCTTTCGGAACAAACTCCTCTGGTCCGCTGGTATAGTGGTTAGTGTCGAGCACGCTATTCAGATGTTTCGCGGGTTCGCGTCTCCCCCCGGCCGGTGAAAAATAACTGGCTCTGTATCATGATCAGTTACTGCTGCAGTGTTGGGTCTGCGGTGGGAGGCTGAAAGCAACATTCTTTGGAAGCTTGAATTTCAAGTCAGTGGCCCCTGTGTGCTTGTTTCATGTAAAAGGTTTCATCCACTGAAATAATAATAATAAATAATAGACTATACTAAAAGTTGTTAGCAACAGCCCATTGCACCCAGCTACACTCTTTTCTGACTTGCAAGTTTCATCTGTTCCATTTGGTCTCTTATCTCCTATCTTACTGCTATCTTTTAATTGTCCTTCAAGACCAAATCCTCCGGAAAACCATGTGAGAATCTAGAATTGACCCTTTGGTCTCGTTAAACTTATAATAATAATAATAATAATAATAATAATAATAATAATAATAATAATAATAATAATAATATTCTGTTCCATGGTTATGGTTCGAAGATTTAGGACTTTTACTAGAGTAGGGAACTTCACCTGATTGACAGATTTATATCTTTAATATACAGTAATTATGTTTTGCATGATGATTTTTAAGAGAAAGTCCAAACCACTAGAAAAAAAATGGACACTTTGCAGGCACGTGATCATTTTGTGCATGATCATAATTGGAGTAAGATATGAAAAGGAATAATAACTACTACACTTTTTTCATCCAGTTTTTTGCAAGGGGCGGAAGAGAGATGACGTTAAACTAAGCAATCAAAACTTTACTATTCTTAGTTTTTCACAAGCGAATATATCATGAAAAAGCGTTTTTGAGAGATATCCTGAACACCTGACGTCCTTATTTTAGGGGGAGGGCTAAGGGGCCATGAGCAAGTTCTGCTGGTTTATGGCCAGCTCCTTTTAGGCCTGTCCTTTTTGACCTTGGACTCCTATTACATATTTCCTTGGCTTTCTCCCATTCTGTTCGTGGTAGTGATTTGAAACTTGGTCCTTCTCTCTCTCTCTCTCTCTCTCTCTCTCTCTCTCTCTCTCTCTCTCTCTCTCTCTCTCTATAAAACAGCATCTGAGAACACCGGAGAAGCTCCAGAATATAGGCAGACACTTGGCTTGGGCCAAATAGTGATGGATAGTGCCCAACCTTTGTTAGCCCACCTTGTCAGTAAAGATAACCAATATGTGTTGGGGGGTTGGGGCGTTCCCATACACAGAGAGGCTTTCTTGGTGTATCTGCATTTCACTTCAAGCGTAAAAGTAAGAAAGCAGTCCTGCTGTCAGCATGTGCACACTTTATGCTGAGACCCGACTAGAAAGGCAGCGCTGTAAGGATACAGATCAACAAGAAGTTTGTATTTCAAAAGTGGGGCGTCCTGCGGGGCACAGAGTCCATGATTCACCAGGTCTCCGTAGGAGGGGGTAGTGCAACTGTGGGGCTTTCTTCTAGTTCCACCTCAATAATGTGTAGACTATATATATATATATATATATATATATATATATATATATATATATATATATATATATATATATATATATATATATATCTTATCATAGTCATTGCTCAAAGGCAGAAAAAAAGTTAAGTATACCTTAGTTTTACCAGACCACTGAGCTGATTAACAGCTCTCCTGGGGCTGGCCCGAAGGATTAGACTTATTTAACGTGGCTAAGAACCAATTGGTTACTTAGAAACGGGACCTACAGCTTATTGTGGAATCCGAACCACATTATAGCGAGAAATGAATTTCTATCACCAGAAATAAATTCCTCTAACTCTTCATTAGCCGGCCGGAGACTCGAACTCGGGCCTAGCAAGCCCACAACTCTACCAACTAGCCCAACGAAGAGTATGCTCAAAGGCAGAACTAACTCAAGGTTTAGACCAGGGGAAGGCTGATGTTTCAGGTAGGAAGCCAGGCTGTCCTGCTTGTCCAACAGCATACTTAGTGGATTACACTCGTGCAGCCTTATATTGTTGTTATTCATTTTGATAAGGGTAGGGGGTTGAACATTGGGGAGTCGACTCATGCCAGTGTACCTGGCTCAAAGTGGATTCCTTGAACTGTACAAGGTGTCTTTTGAGGATTGTCAGGCAGTCTTTTACCCCCTCTTGTTTTTTGAATGGGGAATGGACAAGTCGAAGGATTTTCCTACTCCTAGAGCCACTGATGACACCATGACGTAACTGATGCCAGTGGAATTTTTTAATATTTTCCAGATAATGACCTATATTAGCTAGTGTTTATTCTTATAATTTTCAATTGCTTTTGATAATAAGAAAATGCACATTATATAATAATAACCTTATATTTGACATCGGCGTCAATAAACATTGCAGTTGTGACCTCAGAAATTTAGTTAGTTCTCACTCTCTCTCTCTCTCTCTCTCTCTCTCTCTCTCTCTCTCTCTCTCTCTCTCTCTCTCTCTCTCTCTCTCTCTTGCAGATATTGTACCCTTACTTCCCACTCTCTCTCACTCTCTTGCTGACATTGTACCCTTACTTCCCACTCTCTCTCTCTCTCTTGCAGATAGTGTACCTTTACCTACCATTTTTTAAAAATTAATATATAATTTCTATCGTATACCCTATTTATGTATTTATCTGAGGAATATTTGCCAGTTTCACGAATACTTTTCGAATCGGGAGCTTCCAAAAAATTCATAATTTTTAAAATTGAACTTGTTGATATTCTTTTAAAAGTTCTTCATTCAGCAAGGAAAAATAATTGATTTATATCATAGGGAAGTTAATTGTATCACGAATTCTTAAAATCGGATGAATAAACGTGAAAATATGAATAACCACTAGGGATGGATCACCATGGGTAGATCGTGGAACTGAAGAGGGGAAAAAAGACCTAAAGGGGATAAATGGTAAGGCTAAAGACTGAAACTGTAAGGAGCAAAATTCCATTACAAGTACTTGATAAGGAGGGATATGAGTATTACAATTAGAAAATCCGAGACATGGCAACAAAGTTAATAAACTGTAGCGACTACCTGTTGGTGTAACTTGTAATATTAAGAGAAAAGGCTCCGCGATGGTTCCAGTGATCAAGAATTGGCTAATAGTTTTCTTGCTTGTGAGAAATAAATCAGAATATAATTGTGACTGTTGCTGAAACCCCCGAATCAAATTATTGCTCAACCTTTTACGGAAGTAAGACAATCGAGATTTAGTAGTGTAAATAATGATGAAGTTATTTGGATCATCAATAAGGCAAATAAAACGAACGGTGCAGTTGATCCAGTACTGGTACTGGAAAATGTTGGGTGGATAGTTTTTTGTGCGTTATTGATATTATGTTGAAAGCTATAAATGTCAGTATTTCTGGGTGCAAGTATCTTGATGTCTGAGAAAATGGCCATTACAGGTGCAGTTGTTCATTAAAACTTTAGTTCATACTGACCTGTTTCGAATCTATCATTCATGTTCAGAATATTAGTGTATGTTATTGTGGAATAATTAGCTATTCACCTTGAAGGGTAAATGATATACTGGATAGCTATAGTATTGAGAGGCAGCTTTGTTGTAAATGATCTAGTGGAATGATGGATGAGGGCGAATGTGGTGCTGCTTTTAAAAACAGTTGTTATGAACTACTGCTAAATGATTTATTATCCAGTGAAACAAATGATGAAGCCTTTGAGAATTTGGCTTTCATGACAGAAGTACACACTGTGTACAAACTGGAAACTCATATTCATCTTATGAAACATGAGTACTTCAAGGGATTGTGTTAGTTCCAGTCCTGTTTTATATATATATGACTGGGTTGTCAAATGTACCACAGAGTCATGCAGTAAAGCTCAAGACAGTTGCGGATTACATGCAAGTTTATTTCTCCATAAACGCCACCGAGGACACAGGTGAGAAACTGATAATGTTACCAGTGTTAAAGAGTGGATACCACTTAAACAAATAAGAGTGTAAAAAAGGCTGGATATGTGCTGGTGTGGAATAAGAACTTCAAAAGCCTTGATGAGAATTAGGTGAATATTAATTGTAATCCAGTCCATATTACTGATACAATCTGTGACTTAGGTGTGCTGCTGGACTGTAATTTGTGTCCCAGAGCTCAAATCTGTAATGTAAGGGTTGCTGGAAATCATCTTACAAATATTACTGTTGTTGAAAAATATCTTGTGAATATTTCGTTAGGAAATTTGTGATTAACTGTTTTTACTAAACTGGACAGCTGCAACTCTTTCATAATCTACCCAAGATGCAATTTAGGAAGCTGTAAAATAAGTTTGAGCGCAACATGAATAAAGGTTGTCGTATCTCCGGATAAGATAACCCCTGTATTGTCTGAGCTGCACTTTCGGAGCTAGAAGACATGACTCATCAAACTGTCAAAACAGAATTTCTAAAGTATTTGAAAGATTTACTGGCGCATACAGGCAACGAATAGTGTCGACATAAGACTAGTTGCAGATGGTGTCAATTTATCTTAGCACGATGCATTTCAAGTGCTGGATTTAAGTCTTTTGATTTGCTGTCCCAAGACTGTACAATAAACTCCCACTTGATGATAGAATGGAAAATATTACAGGTTTCAGGCAAAAAATAAAGAATCTTATTTTTTGAGTGTCACTGTAGTGAGGATTTCATAATTAATACAGAGTACGCCCCCGTAGGAAGAGTAGTGCAGTCAGTACGTCTCACGTGGTACACTATAGGCATTACTTAATGTTCTTTGTAGTGTCCCTTCGGCCCACCACCTACAACCGTTTTCATTCCGTTTACTGTACCTCCATTCATATTCTCTTATCTTTTATCTGACTTTCCACCCACCCTAACAGTTGTTTCATAGCGCAACTGCGAGGTTTTCCTTCTGTTACATCTTTTAAATCTTTTTATGTCAATTTCCGTTTCAGCGCTGAACGACCTCATAGGTTCCAAGGCTTGGCCTTTGGCATAAATTCTATATTCCATTTCCAATTCCAATATGGGGTACGCTGACTTATGAATTATTCCCCGAATGTCTCTGCTAATACAGTATATGTATGCGGGTCCGGCATAGCTCCTTCGGTGGACTGGGATCAGATACGAGGCATACTGTAAGTAATTTCATCGTATCCTCTCTCTCTCTCTCTCTCTCTCTCTCTCTCTCTTTCTGTCTGTCTGTCTGTCTGTCTGTCTCTCTCTCTCTTCATGAAAATGACGGACCATTCTCTCTACCAGACCATCTTTTAGAAAAGCTCAACGAATATGTTTCTTTACCCATTTTTGTATTTTTGCTTTTCATACGTTTCTTTCCCTTTCTTTCCTTCCTCACGGAGTCTCCTGCTTCCTGGTCTTCCAAGGTAGGAGGTTTCTCCTTTGCGTGTCACCCCACCCTTACCACCTTCACGATTACCGTCTTTTTAAAACTCGACGACTCTTGAGTAGAGTTAATGGTAGGGTAAGAAGATGCAGAGAAGTTGACTTAGCTTACGTCAAAAGAAACTAACTTCCATTCTCCTTCCTCCTTTCGTCTCTTCCATCATTCTCGTTATCGCGTGCGAGCTATAAAATTCACTCGTCTGTTATTTCTGTCTCATGTAAACGAGAGAGAGAGAGAGAGAGAGAGAGAGAGAGAGAGAGAGAGAGAGAGAGAGAGAGAGAGAGAGAGCGCTGAGGGGGGGCGGGGTTCTCACCACACCAGCAAACCTTTTGGAAAAGTTTCCCCTTCCTCGTCAAGGTCCTGACTGCATGGAAAATTTTGCAGTGTAAACACGGAAGCATCGATTTTGCTGACACAGTTTTAGGAAGAATTTTATGAGAGCCATTTTGTGTGTTGGGGGAGGAAAAGTTGAGATTAATCTACAAGAGGAAACACGCAAAACCACCGGAATTGTTTGAATAAACTCATGAGCGATTCATAATCGAGGAAATTACAGACGTCAGTCGTATTTCGCATTGGATGATATATACCAGGACGTTTCTGTCGCCGAGACTGACGATAATGAGCCTGTTGCAACAGTTTTTTCTTTGATGGAAGAATTAGTAGAAGCAAAATCAATTACGACGTTATGAGACTGAACAAACAGGACTGACAAAAACAAAACACACACCAAAGACAAAGAGCATCGCGTGCTTCTGGAAGAAACCAGTTGACTTCTTCCAGACAGGTTCCTGAACACGACGATGAAAGAAACGAGTTGAAGGTCGCTCTTGCACTTAATCCTGTCCATTTTCTTCAAGTATAAGAAAACATGGTGAAGGAGCACTTACTACCTAAAGGATTATTACACACGCAGCAAACGGCAGCGATTTATTCCCTCTTCAAGGTACTTTTATAGACACGTTTCAGAAGCGAGTAAGAACGAGTAGCAACATTATAAAACATGAATCAACGCAGCTTTTTTAAATGTAAGGAATGAAAAAAAAAAGTATTTTAATGGTCCTAGTAAGTTCAATTTAAAAGCAATTGGCAGCATATAGCGGGTGTGAGGACAGAACTTATCTTGAACAGTCGTTTACCAAATTTTTTCACTTTATAAACATTTCATTTTTGCGAATATAAAATGTTGCTAATATGTTTCTCATCCATTCTCTCAGCTTTGTGTTACTTCTGACCAGTGGCTAATATCCCTATGTTTTAACACAAGGGAAACTTAAGACGCCTCACATTAAAAAGATTGAAGACCATGTTTCGCTCTTGACACAAATATCATACAATCTGAGACCAATGATGTGTATTTTTGTTAATGGCATTCATTTACCCCGGAATAGAAAAGTAAATTTAGTCCTTAGTAGTTATAATTAGCCAGAAAATATGTAGGTTATGTGGATGGCAATGAAACAAATATCTGATACTTCTCAGTAGTGGAATAAATAACTAAACAGTAGTAAGAAAAAAGAGTGAACATGAAAATTTTTAAATGGATTCTGTGGAAAAATGACGACAGAAACTCAAATTCAAACAGTCATTTAACAAGAGGAAAAGGAAACGCTTGAACACCAGTCGAATGAAATACTGTTTATTTTAACTGTTGAGCCATTAACGCAGACTGTCTGTTAGCCAACAAGGATCTTCGGAAGGTTCGCTTATTTAAAAAATGCTGTTAAATGCATGTTCTGATTATCATTAAAATGTCTATAGTGGACAGAAGTACCTGTTTAGATACTTGTGGTTACATCGTCAGAAGACCGATGAAGTGTTGATTAAAACGCTCCAAATTTTGTTCTATACATGACAATAAAATGGACTATATTTCGATATAAATTTTGAGATTATCTCTACACCAGAGAAATGGACCTGTTGGCTCTCTTTGTTAAATGATCTTGATATATAAGTGGATTGTTGTTTATTTGGTCTGAATAAAAACCAATTTTCTTGCCAATGAACTAACTACAATTTCTCTATTGTCAGTACTGTCTTGCCAATTTCAAACCGCAGATACTGGAAGATGAAGTTACTGGCCTCATGCCCTGTTTCAAAATGACCAAGGGTGTATTAAAGGCTTCTAAATTGCTTTTTGTAGTACGCATAGAATCCACCCTAGTATTCCCCTTCCAATGGTGTTATACATAATATATTACGTATACAAGGCTGTTATTCTTATCGCAATTACCCCTCTAGAGCAAAGAGACATCCATTACACCATAAATTCCGAGACTTCATGGTTGGGAATAACTCACGCTGAGACCTTCCATGAATCTAGTCTTCCATATTGACCCGTTTTCCGAAAAACCTCTGATTAACAATCCCTTTGCAAGAGACCAAGAGAGAAAGAGAGAGAGAGGAATGAGGAAAGATCATGAAAGGTCAAAGTTCACCGTTTTAATGGAGTACACTTCTTTACGAGGTCAGCCGGGAACTGAAACAATCTCATTCTGATGATAATGGCTGTTTATGAGCTGCCGCTAACGAAATTATCACGAAAGTTCACCTCATTATCTGATCATATTTTTCAACGATTCGATGAAAACGTTGCAATATACAAAAAAAAAAAAAAAAAAAAACATGAAAACGTGAAGTATATCCATGTAGCTGATCAATAACAGTGGATTATTCATTTCCTTTAGGCCTTTTCATTACGCATAAAAATGGATATCCCGACGGAAATAATAAAAGATCAGCATATAATAACATCAAAGAAATCTTGCATGATATGAAAGGGGCTGGTGACCGGGACATAAATGGAGGGGTGGGGGTGTGGGGCGATGTTAAGTACTGGGGATGGAAAGGAAGGTTTGCCAGAATTGAGTTGGGAAGTTTTTTTTTTTTTTCAGCAACGTTGTCGTAATTCGGAGCATACATGCAATGCCCTCGTGTTTTACGTCGTCGATATCTTTTTGTCTCGTAATATGCACCGTTTGCTACGGACAGACACACAAACAGCCAGACGGTTATGGTTGCGTTGCTAACAAGATTTGCTTGCCACAGGGTATGGAAGCAACAGATTGATTCCTGTGAACTGACGTTCCAACCATGGCCATCGTTTTTATTTTTTTTTTGCTTTTATGAAGGGAAATAACTATCTTAATAATAGAGGGTGTTTAGAATAGTAGGCTAAGATGTAACATAAGTATTTCAGCAACACATTTTGCGCGTGTGAAGTAACGAAAAAAGTGTATGCAATTTTCTTCGTTTCGTAAATACTGTGCACGCTTTTTGAAGACCCCTGCATCTACGGTTTTCTCGGTAGCGAAGGTCTTCACGAAAAGTTATCTGCAGCACCAGAAATGAATCTCATTTGCTTTCGATTGATTTCCTGGTAGAGAGATACATTTACCATACGCAGTGGTACATGAATCCAATGAGAACCAAATTGTTCAGTTTCCCGATGGCCAATAATTTGACGAAGGGTGTATGTCATCTAAAAACACCGTAAACATTACTGAGATGTCGTCTGCATTAAGAATGACCAAACCTTTATCATTTTGGAAGATTTCTCGTTTCATTTATGGGCTATTTATGACATTCATGATCAAATTTCACTTATTTATAAATATGAAGAGCGTCTGTGAAAGTCCAGGTAATATGTTTTGTTGTTTTTAAGACAACTTTAGAAAAACACACTAATATGAAACCTCTTGGCGGATTAAACTGCAGTTTATATTAGAACACAAATTCAGAGGAGAGTTAATGTGAACGGAAATATTACCGAACAAACTAATAAAAATTAAAAGGAGATCGGAAGAAATGACGAATATGGTCGACAACTTTTATTTTTTTATTAACAATCATGTTGTATGATTAATGTCGGATGTTGTGTGCCATAAAACATAGATGTAAGACTGCTGTAAAAACTGTTATCTATTCATCTTTATTATTTAATCCGTGTTTGAAATGAGAAAATCCAGCAGTAAATCCTGATCGGGGGGATTAAGTCGGAACAGATAAATTTCCATAATCATAGCCTCTAATTAGTACTGACCTGTGATGTGTACAAACGATTTGTTTTCCCTAAAATGCCAGACGAAAAGGACGATCAAATCACTGCCTATTTTTAGATATCGTCTTCTATATATATTTTCCGTACGTAGTTTGGTTTGTTTATGTTTACCATTGAAGTAAGATATTAAATTCAGAAATTTACGACGCCCTACGTGATCACTTTTCCTTAGTTGTCTTTTTTCTTTTTATTCTGAGTATCGATGCAGTATTGTTGTCTGCTTAATTATCTTTGACAAATAGTATTTTCAGTGACCCATGACTACAAATGGTGAGTAAACAGCAGCATCAATATCATGTCCGTTTCAACTGCGCTTCAAATTACAGTTATGTACCGTCTATTAGTTTTGAGGTGAACACGCCCGTATGCTTTTCAGCCCCCCTCTCTCTCTCTCTCTCTCTCTCTCTCTCTCTCTCTCTCTCTCTCTCTCTCTCTCTCTCTCATGTATATTTAGTAACTTAACCCACACCATACAACGTTATTTATCATTACGATAAGTAATTATACAGCATTTAATTTTTAAGTGCATTAAGGATGTTGGAAGTCTAGTATGACTGAATGTGATGTTAAACAAAATCCTAGGTGTTTATATATAGCAATGTAAATGGCCAGAACTTTTTAGAACCGAAAATTTTATTTTTATTGCCAAAGTAACATGCAGTATCCAGTTGATGAAACTGAGGTGAGTGACATCTTTAACTAGGTTGTACATAAAAGAACAGAAGCCACTTATTTCCATATACTGTAGGTGCACTACAAAGAACTGTTAAAAAAATAAAATAAAAAGTGTCCTTATCAGCCAGGGGAATGGGGCAGACTTACTGATTTGTATATGTTTGCATCAACTCGGAAAAAAAGAAATAAAATACAGAAAAGGTAAAAAGAGATGACTTACCCTCTTGTTATTTCTGGGCCACTTGAGATTAATGGTATCTTTGGTCACACTGTGTGCTGAGGGCTGTTGCCAAGGATCGAGCCCATTAGTGGCCCTTAGGCAAATGCTGAAAGAAAACGAATGACATATTTCATCCATATTTTTAAAGCTTTCGTCAACACCCTAACATCATCCATATCACTTCACAGTGTTTTTGTCAAATTTTCCCTTCAGGGGTTTTAAAAGGGGAAATGAATGATCTTTGTTTTCTGTCTTGAGAATTTTAAACCAGAATTCACTTCCGGATTAAGTCTTAATCTGTGTCTTTCTTGCGTGATTTTCTGGGACTTCCAAGCGGTCTTCGTCCGGCTGCTTCTGGATCTGCTACGGTTCTAACTAACTGGTACTCACCTTTCCTCATCACATGTCCAGACCATCTCGGTCCGTAAAATCCTACTCTGTTTTCCTGACGCTGGACGCCACGGTTTCTATGGAACTTTCTCATTTGTAATTTAAGCCTTTCACTACTTTCCATTCATAAATCTTATCATATTGTAATTACATCTCTTCAATATATCCTCCATTTTCATTATCAGTTCTCATGTTCCTGGTACATGTAATACTGTAGGCCATACGACGCATTAAAGTTTTTCTCTGATTATATCTACCAGTCTAGCTATCTCCTTTCACTTAATCCATGCTGCTTCTTCTCTTTCTCTTACGGCCCTCACGTTACATGTTCCATAATCCAGTGTGTGTGTGTGTGTGTGTGTTCCCCGTAGGGAGGTAGTGCCGTCAGCGCACGTCATGCTGTGCACTGTAGGCATTACGAAGGTTCTTTCTAGCCTCCCTTCGGCCCGTAGCTGCAGCCCCCTTCACTCCTTTTACTGTACCTCTGTTCATATTGTCTTTTTTTCCGCCTTATTTTCCATCCCCTCCTAACAATTGATTCATAGTGCAAATGCGAGGTTTTCTTCCAGTTACACCTTTCAGGCCTTTTTACTGTCAATTTCCCTTTCTGCACTGAACGACCTCGTAGGTCCCAGCGCTTGGCCCTTGACCTAAATTCTGTATTGTAATCTATTTCACAATCCAGCCTGTGCCGAAGGTAACAGAAATGTTCAGTCACTAGACTCACTACCTACTCCTTGGCAGTAGTATTATTGATATTAGTACTTTGTTGCAGAAACTATCAAAAAGTTCCCGATAAACATCGCCGACAGATAAGGGAATGAATGAGTGTCCATCATTGCAATGGTACCATTGATCTTTTTGCGTTATCTGCTTAGTAGTGAACCGGAAGTGCTCAAGAGCTTGTATTGCATTATACCGCCACTGTTAATGTTCAATGAACTCATCTATCGCGTTGCATTTTTGTATTTTCCTCTAGTTACGAAAAGTTTGCAGTTTTATGATGGCGGAAGAGAAGACAGACTAAAAAGAATACGAATATAAATTGGGGGAAGATGACGGCAAAATGAGACTAATTAGAAGAGACAAGATACATGGGCAATTGAAGAACGCGCGATGGTAATTACTTATCCTCTGCCACAAGGCTTATTATCTATGCATGAGACTCGCATATCATTCTTTCTTTTTATTAATCAAATCCTTCTTTCCTTCCATTTGTTCACAATATTGAAAATTCACTTTTACCATTAGTCATGAAGAGGAAATTATCCTATTTTAAATTTAAAAGTGAAACAACACTCTTAAGGGCTCTTCGTTAAGAAAAAAAGACCCGTGCTGGCACACAACCAAATTAATCTAAAAACAAAAACATCAAGAACAAAATTGAATATAAATTTAAAATGCTCATTTAATTGGTGATCTTTTGTCCTCTCTGTTTTGTTATCTTTCTTGGTTATTGCTGAGATGTAGCCGTTTTGGTGTTAAAATACCTGGGGCGCATATGGCAATACATAGACTAAAGACTAATGGCTGTTGTAGGTGAACTAAGAAGACCTATTACAAGGCTGCTGAAACGTGGCCCACTACGGTTATTTTAGGCCTCAGTAAATGTTTTACTTCAGGTCCGGAGCTTTTTTCCTTTGACCATCAGTATGATTCCCCTAAGGCTAGATTCCCTGACAGCTTGCCTTCCTGTTCTACTGACGTGTGGCCATCCTCTGTCAATACTCTTGATATCTTCAAGACATCTGGAAGTCTGGGGTAAGACTCAGTTTGCCATATTTCTGCGTATTGCTGCATGATTTCTGTCTCAGAACTAATTTTGTAGATTTTTATGTAACTACTTTATATGTTGCTGTTGATGATGTGACGTCCTGACCCTGTTTCACTTTCTAATAAGGTTCCTCAGGGCAATGTTCTAGTAGCCCCTCATTTCATCTATGCCAGTTACCTTCTCCCGGTAACCTTTTCTCATGGCTACATTTTTAACAATGAACCAACCCTCTGTTTTCCCCTAATGTTGTTAGCACTTAAAATCAAATAGCTGCTTCTTTGTCTTGCAACTTTTATCTGAAGAGTTTATCTGAAGCCTTGTAACTTTTTCAAGTTCATTATCTGGTATACACAGTTTCTAACTATTGCTCAGTCTCCTCTTCTATCAAGTTTTTCGATTTTCGGTGAATGAGGTTGCTAATACACCCGTAGAAAACTACTTTCCTTCGTCTACATGTATATGATACTTTTCTCTTTCCCCGTTAATAAATCGTTGTTAGGTATATCAACCCTTGTTTAGGATATTATTTTCTTACGTGCATCAAGACTCCTTTGCATTATCAAATTCCAAATTCTTTGAGTTGGAAATATACAGTAATTTTGAACTATTCCTCAGTTTCCTTTCCTTTGCATTTCAACGATTTTGAGTGGAGGGAGTACTTAAACTTGACTGGAGAAATAGTTGAGTGCAGTGCTGAATGCAATTCTCAAAAACTACTTATTTCTTCTGGGTGATACTTTTGTTCTTATAGTTGGGTTTATCTACTCTTTATTATTATATTGCTTTCCTGTTTTGGACACTTCATCTAATTTCCCTTCACAGAATAATTAAACCAAATGCGTTTTCAACTGAGCGGCGTCTCTGCTTCTGTTTCTGTAGATCTTTCTTTTCAACGCTTGGTTTACTTTGTCTTTTCTGTTTGTAGGACTTTTTTTTGACCAGTAATCTCACATTTTGTAAAAATCAGCAACCCTGATTATGTAACAAAAATGATAATTGTTTGTCCAATCGGCCTCAGCAGTAATTAAATTTTGTGCCGGTATGTTACAGACATTATATATATATATATATATATATATATATATATATATATATATATATATATATATATATATATATATATATATATATATATATATATATATATATATATATAAAGAAATTCTTGTCTTTAATTGAGAATTTCAGTCCTACACAAACGAATTGACTGTAGTTAGGCTAAATTCACTCCATAGTCAAACAATGCATCGCAAGTTAATGTTTTCTTTTTTTTTGAACTGCTCTAATATTAATTTAGGGAGAACTCAAACCACTGAAAAATTACGGAGGTAATCAAGTCTGCCATCTTTATTTGATGAGAGACATCTCTTAACTATCAAAGCTATCTCTCTCTCTCTCTCTCTCTCTCTCTCTCTCTCTCTCTCTCTCTCTCTCTCTCTCTATATATATATATATATATATATATACATATATACATATAACACACACACATGTATATACATGTAAATTGATGTAAACTCTTTGTGACAAATGCTTATTTCTCTTTCAGCAATCAGTCATTGGCTCACAAGGAAGTACTTTCAGAGAAAGCCAAGTTACTAGTTATTAATATTAACATATTCCATCGAAGTAATTATGGCTAAAACTCGTGTTTGAAAAGTTTTTTTTTTATACAAAATTGTAGGCACGGAATAATGTTGCCCATAATTTTGTTTGCTGGGTATATCAAGAATTTTAGTCGTACGGAAAACGAAATAATGAGAGTGGAAAGAATGAAGATTATGAAGAATAATCATGTTCTTGAAAGATGAGGATACAATAAGACCGTTTTCTTGCTACATTGTTAAAAATATATACAGAATCCTAAAGGTTTACGAGGACTATTGTCCTTATCGCTATTCTGTTTGATGATGAGGACTGCAGTCTTCGTAGAGCTTAAGTATTATTCCTAGTGTGTTTTTTAACAGTAAACCAAAACTTAAAATGATGACAAGGGTTTTATTCGATACTCAACGGAGAGAAAGGCAGAATCAAGTAGAGGGATGAAGAAAAGTAAAATCATAACACCTGAGTGGAGTTTTGATACTCTGCCCTATAATTCCAGATGAACCCAAATGTATCACTTGGCAGACAGAGGCGTACACATACACACACACATACACACATGCACACAAGCCTGGTGCTTATTGTTTAGTAGCCACCGACTGCAACTTCAGAACAGATCTGAGAGAGAGAGAGAGAGAGAGAGAGAGAGAGAGAGAGAGAGAGAGAGAGAGAGAGAGAGAGAGAGAGATTGATTGACTGATTTATGGTTACTCAAACTGGCGTCGCGACATCTAGGTTACTGACACCGTAATCAAGTAAAATCTGAACTAAAAAAAATAATAATAATTTAAAAGAAGTTTCATATTAGAAACTAATATATGTATATATATATGTATATCTGTAAATCGATGAATACTATACATACAAATAAGCACTGCATATGTAAATGAAAAAATTTTTTGAGGAGGCCCGCCTCCCTAACAAAGGTACATTACTGCTTTGTATTACAGTCATCCTAGAGAATTGTAGCAAGGATAAAATGTCCATCTCTGTCACGTCCCCAGGAGAGGAACTGATGTCTTAGATCCTCAAGACTGGGACATTCGACCAGCAAATGTCTCACAGTCAAGGGCACAATACAATCATCACAGAGTGGATGATTTTCACTTAACAGCAAGAACCCACGAGTGTCTTTTGTCCAGTCTTTAGCCTGCACAACATCGTTCCTAGTTTCCTTGGCATATAGGGGTATGACCAAGGAGATACTGATGATGATGTAATACTGGGCATCTAGAGGAATACATCTTAATATCGTAGCAGATCGCCAACATGGGAAGGCACCCAGCAAAAATTTGCTCCTTTACCTATTCTTTTCACCAGCAACAGCCATTCCAATGTCTCTAAAATCAGTGGGTGTAAAGATTTAAAAGATTCTAAAGACTGAGGAACTCTTCTCCAGTCACAATGCATAATAAAACTATTGCCATTTAGAGCTAAAATTTCCTTTGCGGCCTTGGAAACTGCATGTAGTTCTGCTGTAAAAATAGATCCAACAGATGATAATCTCCCGCTTCTTTCTACTCTAAAGCCAAAGCCAGCATCTGACTTTGAGCCATCTGTGAAAACTGCAAAGGAGTTATCATGTTGGGAGGAATGATCTTAAAATATCGCTTGCATTGCATCATTGGACATTCCTGCTTTCGTCAAATTAAAATATCTACAACATTTTATCCTTGAAGGTCCATGAGAGAGAGAGAGAGAGAGAGAGAGAGAGAGAGAGAGAGAGAGAGAGAGAGAGAGAGAGAGAGAGAGTTGCCGTTGCTGGGTGTGCCGGGTAGGAAATGTCTGAAAAGAAAGAAAGAAAACGGTTTTTAGCGGAGTGGAAACTTTTTCACCTCTGTAAAGGGGAGCCATAGGAATAGATCCCCTCTGGGATGGACGATCACGTACAAGGTAAGAAAAGGGCAATTATTGTAAAATATCTTCTTGAGCGAAACAGTGGCATCATACAAAGAGCATCCTCAGACTTTGCAAAAAAAAAAAAAAAAAAAAAAATCTTCAGCGTAGCCCATTCCTTAGAAATTTTAGACAACTTGGAACGAAGTCTCCTACCAAAACACTGATGTGAAAGAGAGGGCAAACTGCTACATTTTAAATAAACATTGGAAAATAATGATGTTACCTAAAACATTTAAAAGCCATGCCATATACTGATAACAGCTCTATCCAGCCTCAGGTAACATCTCTGAAACCACAGACAAAAGCTCTACCCCCATAGACAATAGCTTTTCATTCGCACAGGTAACAGCTCTATTCATCCACATCTGTGAACTTTACTCACACTGGTAATTGCTTTACCCACGTAGCATCTCTACCTTTCTACGTGTAATAGCTCTGCCCACCCACTGCAAGAGAATTATCCTAACACAGGTAACAGCGTTAAATAACCATAGGTAATACTTCTAATATAATCTTATTCGTTCACTCTAAACGGCTCTACCCTCCTACAGGTAACAGCATCCTCTAAGAGGTAAAACTTGTTAGCCTCTAACAAGTGACAGGTCTACCCATTCAGAGGTAACTGATCTATTCACCTAAAGGGAACAGCTCTACGATCTTCAGTAAATAGGTCTACTCCATTGTTTTCATTTCATTTCATCCCCCTCTCCCCGCTTAATGTTATGTTTGTCACACTTCCGATACTGGTTCTTGTTGTTGCGTAATTCTTGTCAAGCAAATGATGACGTCACAACTGACAGACCAATACTTGAACCTGTTTTCTCGTCCTTATCACCTACTTCTCTTTACTAAAAAAAAAAAAAAAAAAAAAAAAAAAATCGCCCCAGGCATTACTATAGGGCGCATTATATGTTCCCTATGAGCTCAGCATGCGTAATTATATTTGCACATGCAATTATTATATATCAGTTTGTTTATTCAAACACTTTCCTGATGCCTGTAATAATTTTATGAAAGGTACTGATGCGTGTATGCAGTATATGTGCATGAATGTATCACGAAACCTAGGTACAGAAGAACATTAGGACACTTGCTAGCCATGCACATATGAAAAATATGCAAAGTGAGATTGTCTATGCTGAAGAAATATACATATTTATAAAAGGTAAAAAAAAAAAAATATTCCACAAATGGCGGGAGAACGCGTGTGAAATGGAACAGAAAACCAACCTTAAAGTACCAGACTATTGACCGTCTGCTTTTTTTTTAGTAATCGATAACCTGGTATATCAAACCACCGCGGGACCTGAGAGTGCTCGTGCCTATATGTGTTTTCAGAGACTTAGCCTGCTAACTTTCGAAAGTTAAAAGACATATGATTATTTTATGAAAACAATGTCAGAGCAATGCTGAAAATTTATGACAATAGTGACAAAGTTTATTTGTTTAATCTTTGTATAACAGTGGAAAATATTCTTTATTCTGTCACAGAGTGATTTCTTTCAAATGGACACCATATTCTTCGGCAGTTTGAATTTTAAGTCACTGGCCTCTGTAGGCTTGTTCCATATGAATAAGGTTTATCTTCTGAATAATAATAATAATAATAATAATAATAATAATAATAATAATAATAATAATAATAATAAGGGTAGTATGTAGAGTAGGGACACAGGGATATTCATTGTTATTTGGGGTTCAAGCTCCCCCCAACCTCCCGGTCAGGTCAGGGCATGACGCCCTAAGTTTTGTTAGGAAGGTAAGGTCTGGTTAGGTCTAGGAAAGATTGGGATTTCTCACACCTACCGGTCTCCCTACCCAGCATCCCCTCTAATAATAATAATAATAATAATAATAATAATAATAATAATAATAATAATAATAATAATAATAATAATAATAATAATAATAGTCCATTTCAATATTATTCCACAGTCTTATACAAGTAGGAATCTTATCTTATTTTGTTCTATTCACTGTAATAATATTAAAACTACAGACGTTATTTGTGGCTTCCTTCTGCATCAGCGTGAGTAAAATTCATAAACATGACTAAAGTCAATGGTTCCCCCTTTAAATTTACTCCATTTTCTCTAATAAGAATAAGGCCGTCCTGCCATCTATCGACAAAATAAACAATTACATTGTTTACATATTTTCCCGAGAGATGGCGGCGCCGAAATTTTTCACAACTATTCGTTCAAGATTCATAACAACCGAGTTTCTGGTACTGTTCGTTCGTATGTGTACACACGTTACCGAGTGTCACTTGGTAGTGTCGTTCTGGTCGCATGTTTCTTCTGTTGCCAGTTTCTAGTAGCACTGTCGTCGATCAGCCGTGGATGTATGTACTCTAAGGAAGTGAATTAAGTTTTGTATATTCAGTGTTTTCCGTGGAAATAATGAAGTGAATACCCTCATGGCATTATGATAATTATGTGCTTATGCGGGTGATGGTAATAGTGAGTCGTGGAAGTGTTTACTTAGGGGAGCCCATTGTTAGTGAAAATAGTAAACAAATCGAGGAGTATACAAATCTATTTAAGGAGGTTTACGAGCCGTTTCCTGGATCTGAGTAGCTAAATAGAAAAAATCGAAACGTTGCCCGGGCAGTGAATGTTTCCGCTGGGTGGATCAGTTAGATGGGCCACGAGACATCCAACCTAGCAAGGTGAGTTTTTAATTCAGTTAGAGGGGATGAACCCGAGGTAACAAAATAAGATAGGAGGTCGTCTTTGCAAAGGAAAGTATTTAGACAAGGAGGACAGGGGTTTCGGTCGTTGATCTGAATTTTTTTTTTTTTTTTTTACCAGGTGACCTCGAAAATCATATGTATTCTGTTTAACGAATAATAATATGTACTGTTCACCCAGTCAACAGGAATACTTACACTCGATAATGTATTTAAAAGGCATGCTGAAACACGCACAAACACATGTACACACTATATATATATATATATATATATATATATATACTGTATATATATACATATATATACATAGAGTGTATGTGTGTGCTATATTAAATTTATATTTCTGCATGTTCAGGAATGCTAGAGAATTAAGATGGCAACCGGACACTTGTCCGTTATATATACTGTGTATATATACTATATATATATATATATATATATATATATATATATATATATATATATATATATATATATATATATATATATATATATATATATATATATATATATATATATGTGTGTGTGTGTGTGTGTGTGTGTGTGTGTGCGCATTCGTTTGGTATACATGTGTACTCGCGCATGTTATTTATCCGAATACCGCTTTATTATGCCGTTATGCATATGTATATACTAGTGTTCTTTAGATAAGTCGTAAAGCTTCAGCCCATGAAAGTTATCACTGACGTGATGTAGCTTAACAATATTTTTGTGACATAATAGTAATGTTTTAAACACTCAGTACTCTAGGTACTTGCATGCCGTTTTGTCATTGTGTGGTGTGAAACTGTGATTACATTATATTTTTGTCCAAAAGCTTGAAACTTGGCTTTTTTGGATTAACACACACATACACACACATACTGTATATATTTATGTGTGGGTGTGTGTGTTTTCTTAATCCAAAAAAGCCTGGTTTCAGGGGTTTGGACAAAAATATAACGCAATCAAAGAGTGTTTAAAATACTACTATTACGTCACGCAAATCTTGTTAAGCTATCACGTCAGTGATAACTTTCATGGTGGAAGCTTTATAACTTATAATATCTAAAGAACACATTATATATATATATATATATATATATATATATATATATATATATATATATATAGGCTATATATAATGTGTATGCCTGCGCGTGCGTGCGTGCCTCGTGGCAAAGGTAACTTTCTTGTTTACTGAGACAGGGGACTGTAATTAGACTCCCTGCGACGACAGGAGAGAATACTCGACTCGAGCATTGAGATGTGTACCTGGTAGTTTGATGATTGGTGTAAAGGGGCATAATGCTAAAATCGTCTTCTCAGTATATTTGATAAGACCGGGAAGCATCGTTTCTTATGGCACTACCCATTCCAGTGTGAAAAAGCTTGAATATTGTCAGAGCCAGTTGATATTGACTGGTATTGATAGTATGTAGGACTAACGCCCTAGAGTGTGGGAATACCTTTGGATACTTATTTGCAGTGGCCTAAGGAAGAGTAACACGATCATCACAATTATTATTATTATATATTATTTTTTTTTTGTAATTCTTTCAGGGTACCCCTGCTTAATATGGGGTTTGCAACCCTGAACCTATCACACACACACACACACACACACACACATTTATATATATATATATATATATATATATATATATATATATATACAGTATATATGTGTATATATTGTATAAACTGTATATAGTATATATAGTGAATTCACGTATTTGATTTTTGTGTAACAACAGTAGTCGACAAAAAATGAACTCCATGTATAGACTTGCAGTCGTCCTGCTCAGGGACAGCCTCTTTCACCACGGGCCGCAATTCAAGCGTGCACAATGAAAGTATCATGATGGTCCGAGCCTCAGGTCGGTTGGTAATTTCCATATATATATATATATATATACATATATATATATATATATATATATATATATATATATATATATATATACTTTGCATATATAATATGTATATATATACTTTGTATATATATGTATATGCACAGTATATACAGATGTATGTGCGTGTGTGTGTATTTTTTTTATAAACAACGCATGTAACTATGATTTCGTTAACGCAATCACGTGTATGAAGACGGATGCAGCAACGAATGTGGTGGAAGTTTCTGCGCCGGGCATTCATTCTTGAATCAGCAGTTAAAGGGTGAATGGAGCTGAGACTATTATTTTATTTTTTCTTTGAAGATAACTTCTATAAGGATAAACAACTTCTTGTTAAAAACATATATCTACGTATAAGGCTATATACATTTGGCTGCCCATTCTGTAGTTAAGGTAGACCATTGTAATAAAGAAAGCAGAATTTCGAACAAAATTATTATAAGAGCGGTCTTCGTGCTATTAGAGTTGAGAGGTGCCAGCAGATCTGTCTCCCGTGCTGATGAGGACTACAGATATTAAAAGTCTACATACAGGTGTTGGAGGGATAGGGTTACAGTGACTGAGCCATGTGTTAACGCTCTCTCCTTAAAGCACCCGAGCAGTACTCTAATGATAGGAAGTTTTGAAAAATGCCACTCAAAGAAACATTACGTACTGTAAAGGCTTCGCAAATGGTGCTTTAATAAGCTATTGCTCACGTGTGGATACCAGAAATGCAATATCATGTCATTTGATTATTTACGTAATATTTCCTTTCACAGAGTTGTACATCTGATAAATTGTCTGGTTTCCTCATTTGTTTTGTTAATTTTCAGAACGATTTGCCGTCTCCAAGTAGTTTACGCGGGCTTTGTTGCTAGGCCTATTGTCACTTCTGTATTCTCGTGTATCAATTTGTAATTGTCCTTCCTCCATTCTCCTGTACGAAAATCATCTCAGTCGTTGATATCTAGGTTTATATTCCAGACTCTGAGTACAGTATCACTCTGCTACAACCTAATCTTGATACGATTTTTTCGCTATTCTGTAGTCGTACCTAATAAATGACGGGGATTAAATTTCGAATTTAGACTCCGGATATCGGTGGGAATGGAGAACACGCAGACCTAGCCTTCCCCGAAGAACGCAACCGTTTTTGTTAAGGAGAAATATTGCATTATCTAAAACTCTTCATAACAGCGATCTGCATCGTGATGATTAGTGCGCACTTGTTTACTTGCATATTCACAATTTCTAGAAGCAGTCCATAATCAAACCCCCAAAACTTGAGGTAAGTGTCCACTTTATCCGGACTGGCTATATGAAATCCGTCATGCGAGATGCTCCGCCCCTCCCAAAACAAACTGCCATCATTAGACACGTTGCCAGTTTTATCGCCACTCTTAATAATACGTTTTCAGTAGAGAGAGGGTGGAAGATGTCTTTCTAAAACATTGCTTATAAATTTTCATATACTATTAATACAGACATTTTAAATAGTATAAATGTTGCAGTTGACTGCTATTGAACAGCCAATTATATTATTCTGTGCGTGAACCATGGTAGATTAATTGGTCGCTCATCCAAAGTTTGTCACACCAAATGGAAGATACGAATCTTAGCCTTCCCCTCACGCAAGGCTGCGGTTCGAATTCTGCAGTTGATTCACGGTCTGGTAAAACATTTGCATTTCGGATTCACAGATGTTACAAAATTCTACTCCTGTATCACGAGTACTTAATCTGGTTAAAGGCAACTGAATTATTTATGACAAATACCTCACTTTCAGTTTGAGGTGTAAATGTAGAACTGAATTATATCTACATTTATATAATATATGAACCTATATATATGTAAACCAGCTTTCATGAAAGTTAACTAAATTAAGTAGGAAATAAAATCTTTTTATAAAATCGCCATTGTATACAGAATCCTGCAAAGCATTACTAGGCCTATATGTGTTAACCGTTAAATGATGTTCACAAAAGAAAAAGAAAGTTTATTTGAACAAAACTTGATGATCAGGCGTAAGATTTATAAACTTGTAATTTTGAATGCTTTGGAAAATCAGTGTAAATGAGTGGTCACAAAGATGATCAAATTCAGTAACCAAATAAGTTGAACCATGTTTGCAACATCTAATATGAGCATGACTCAGCAGTGGGTAATGAAGAGATTCATTACGGCTCTGATTTCCTCCTATTTAAATGGCTACCCTAACGAGCAACTACTAAAAGGCTTGAATTCAGCACGCGTACCTGTCAAATAAAATTAAGTATACCTTAGTTTTACCAGACCACTGAGCTGATTAACAGCCCTCCTAGGGCTGGCCCGAAGGCTTAGACTTATTTTACGTGGCTAAGAACCAACTGGTTACTTAGCAAAGGGACCAACAGCTTATTGTGGAATCCGAACCACATTCTAGCGAGAAATGAATTTCTATCACCAGAAATAAATTCCTCTAACTCTTCATCAGCCGGCCGGGGAATTGAACTCCGGCCCATCGAGTGACAGTTCGCAGCTCTACCTTCATCCAACGAAGAGCTAGCGTAACCTGTCAGTGTCTGTAAATACAGTGTTTTACAAGTACTCACAAAATATATTTACAAGTTGTGTTATAAGCAATGCTCAGAATGTGTTCGCTTGTGTTTGCAAGGGCAGTGTACTTATTGATAAACCTTTTTTCTGGGCCATTAATGGTTTCGCATTAGGTACCCAATTATGTTTTACATGCCCTATTGAAAGAGTACGGTAGTTGTCAATATCTTTTGCCGCTTCCCGGATGGCTAAACGAAACTCCAATTAGTAATACACGAGTTAGTAAATTGAGGTAAGAAGTAAGGCTTCAGAGTCTCTACCAAGAAGACTACCATTTTGTATCTTGGCCTGTTCTAGGAATGCATGCACTCGGACCCAGACCTTCATCTTGATGTTTTAATTTTAAGCAGAAAGCTTTCTTGGGTTCTTAATCCGTGGCATATTAAAAGTAAATGCCTAGAAGCTTTTGCGCATCCAGAAAGTTGTGCCCCACACTAATTAAGAATCTTGTGGGCAAACATCAACAAAACCCTGTAAATCTCTTATCATTTTCATGTTTTTATATTTCAAGTTCCAAGTCCGGTTGAGTTTTATCGAATGTCATCTCTCCTACAGTTGAGGATACAAAGACTGCACACAACTTTCCCCACCCTTTTAGATTTAGAATTTTTAAGGTTTTAGAAAAGGTGAATATTTTAAGCAATGCTTACATTCACTATGGTAAAATTCTGTAGGTTTGTGTGGTTAATATCCTTACGATTCCGTAAGTGCTTCGCAGCCCCTGTAAATTTTCAGTAACGACTATCCAGTAATACTGCAAATTTTACAGTAGTTATTTTTGCACGAGTGCCTGAGAAGCGAAATTTCATATAGTTCGGTGCCAGCCCATATAAACATAATGGAAACAGATAGGCAGAGCAACTAGGATAGTCGGCAGCAACACAGTTCTTCGGTCATGTGGTGTTCCTAAATTACAATATCAATCTAGAGTTTGTGACAGTAGCAATCATATGAAATAAGCCCCACCAAAGTGAAAGAAATTGCATTAAATATACATTATAGGAAATACGGCACGATGCCCCAAAAATGGGACGCTGTCACGTCCCGTGTTCGTATTGGCAATACACGGTTGTACCCTAATTACGTTAACCCTATGTTGGTCTGATATCACAGTTTTCAGGAGAGGCCATATTATTAGGGACAGTAGGGACACAGTTGGTACCGTGGTAATTATAATTCGGTCAGATTTTTGGAAGAGAACATTATTTACAATTTTAGCGTGACTATAGTTTTATTACAGAAGCTGGTGTCCAGGAAAAATATTACATTAATATGCTTTCTTTTAATCTTCTAGATGTAACTGATTTAGCACCTTGTCGATGTCATATTTTTATGTATTTTTCCTATTTATCCAGCATACCAGTGTTTATAATTTTTATAGTACAATAGCTCATCAGTCATATACTTTTTAATAATTCGCTGCATATTTTTTTTATCGGAAATTGGTATGAAAATGTATTTTATACTTTTTACAAATGAATCTGAAATGACGACATATGTTGGGCATCAGTGATCCTGGTAGTAGGTCGCCAAATAATTTACAATCAGTCACTAAACACACAAACGTACACATAACCTAAGCACATACTAATACATTACGTTGCTAAACTAGGTTACGGAATGCATTTAACAAGTGCAGGCGCATCCATACTTGCGTATTAAAGTAGTAATATAGAAATATGCTTGTAAAATAGTCGCTGCAAGATAAGTATTCATGCTAACCTTGGTTACATATTTAAATGTCCTTTGCAGTTCATTTATTTACGTTAAATTGCCAAACAACTGGTAACTAGTGATTATTGCCTTTGATATCCTGTTATTTACCTTACCAGTATTAGATGTTCGTCGCAGATTATACCATGTAAGTGTATAGATTTTATATTGGAAGATGATTCGAATGTCATATATATAAATAAACCTTTCATTTTCTTGACAGGAACATGTACTTGGATGCTGTGTGTGTGTGTGTGTGTGTGTGTGAGAGAGAGAGAGAGAGAGAGAGAGAGAGAGAGAGAGAGAGAGAGAGAGAGATTTAGCTACCCATCTTTTTTGCGTTGGTAATTACGAATATACTGTATATATGATACTTCTAGTTTCTGTATCATGTGTAGAGAGAGGAGGGAGGGAGAGTGGGTTTGTCTCAGCAACCGGTTTTACACTGAAGTTTATTATTATACGAGATTCCTTATTCGAGAGAGAGAGAGAGAGAGAGAGAGAGAGAGAGAGAGAGAGAGAGAGAGAGAGAAACTGGCGTGCGCATTTGTGTTACATATCCTCGACGCGACGCGGTGAATGGCAAAACCAGATGAAGTTGGTCCAAGAAGAGAATGAACCAGATCATGGATATCGTTAAAAAGTGAAATAAACGTTTTTCTTATTTTCCCCCCTGTCGTTTATTATCGTCCCCGTTTCCGGAGGGCCCTTGACACGGCCTTTTATGATTATGATTGAAGTGGGAAATTCGAAAATTTGCAAAGATATGTCATAAAAATGTGAAACTCATTACATTATTCGTCCCTTGTTTTGGGCCTGACTTACCCCGGAGCAATAGAGGTAATATTTGCTAGTTCCCATAAGAGATATTTTATTCGTATGAGTTCGCAAGTATATAAGTGTATATGACTGCTTATAGGCTATATAAAATAAATGACGCCCACGCAAACTCACATACCCATATGTATAATATATATATATATATATATATATATATATATATATATATATATATATATATATATATATATATATATATATATATATATATATATACATACATATACACACATATAGACTATATATATATATATATATATATATATATATATATATATATATATATATATATGTATGTATGTATGTATGTAGTTTAACTACCTTTTATTTTCTTTATTTCATCAAATGTTTAGTTAGCTTTTCATTTTTTAGTTTTCTGTAAAAAAATTTGAGATGGCTATTTGTCTCTCCGTCTGCACTTTTTCTGTACGCCCTCAGACCTTAAAAACTACTGAGGCTAGAGGGCTGCAAATTGGTATGTTGATCATCCACCCTCCAATCATCAAACATACCAAACTACAGCCTTGTAGACTCAGTGGTTTTTATTTTATTTAAGGTTAAATTTAGCCATGATCGTGTGTCTGCAACAACACAGGCCACCAACGGCCCGTGGCTGAAAATTTCATGGGCTGCGGCTGAGAGTTTCATACAGCATTATACGCTGTACAGAAAACTCGGCTCCGAAGAAACTTCGGCGCATTTTTTACTTGTTTTTTTGAAGGAAATGCTTTCGATTTACGCGAAACATGTCAGTCTGACGCACAGGCACTGATCTGAACATTTCATTTGTCAAACAATATTGGATGCGTACGAACCTCAACAGGTTTTGTCTATCGTTTCAAATGAATATTCTCTTCAAGCAAATACCTCCATTACACATCTCGATCGAAAAGCCATTTCCTGTATCGTTTTTCACGAGTTGTTAATTAGCGTATTGCATCTTCATATTGCTGTTCATTCTCTTTATGTTTAATAATAACCAATCAAGTTGCTTTTTTGGTAAAATTATTTAAATTAACATTTTATCATCTTTGGGATATAAACGCCTGCTGTGAATCACGCTGTTGGATTTTTGTCCTCTTTATGACCCATTACCCTTGCTACGAGACTCTTAGGCACTGTTACAAGTTTCGGTAACGTTCATGGGAGTTTATATGCCAGCAGTGTCTGACATTCATTGGTTCTTCCGTCTCAGGTCTGACCAAACCCAGCGGTACTCAGCTTCACTGATCTTAAAAGGGGCTGCTCCATGAGTAAGAGCCCGTGCTTGCATAAGACCAGCTTAATCATAAACAACAACAGCAACGACCAAGTCGTGAACACTTTGCTGCACACTCCAGTCTAGAAAGAATTAATGAAAGTTTTTGTATCTGCTTGTTTCATTAAATAGCCTTGTGATGTTTACTAGATTAACTAGATGCTGATTATGTTTGAGCAGGGAGGTCTCATTTAAATTAAGCCGGCGGAGAATATGTTGATTAATATTCTGCCCCTTTCCCTTCTACTCTCTCTTAATTTGAAATGTGTTGTGAGAGTTTTACTTGCTTGGAGTCAGTCTCTTTGATCATCTGTGTCTTCAGTGGTTGTGCTTCCTCGTCACTGAGGGGAAATTTGCTGTATATTGCAATTGAAGATAGCTCACTATCATCCATCAGCTGTTGTTGTGAAGTGAGAGAGAGAGAGAGAGAGAAATGTTTTTTTTATGAAAGAAATAACCTCTCTTATGCGTAGATCTTTAAAATTTTTACATACGTTTTTGATGTTACTGGGGTTATTCATGTTTCTTTTGTTTTCTTCGAAGACTGTTGACGATTTTGCCACTTTGCTGTGCTTTCTATTCCATTTTGTTCTTTAGAGAATCAGTTAAGCAGGATTTTCTTATATATATATATATATATATATATATATATATATATATATATATATATATATATATATATATATATATAAAATTTTATCACATCACCGTGATTAATATACAAGCATTAAGCCCACGAGGCGACGAACTTATTATCAACTGAAAAATTCGCCTTCGGGCCACATACAGGAAAATATGTTATTTCCGAGGTAGAGCGAATTGGATTTTAAAGGACGTTTGTAGCTTAATGCTTGTATATGATGTGATGTGATAAAATTCATTCATAATATGGTTGCGTGCGACAAACGCACTACACGGCTAACATGGCAGAGGTGGGTTGATATCGATTCTGATTACAAATACCTGAGTTCGACAGTGATTTGTAGGTGGGAGTCGGTATCAACTTACACCTCCCTTGATGGCCGTGTCGTTTAAGGCGTCACTGTAGTCCTGAGTTCTTGTCTCCCGTGGTTCGAGCCCACGAGACGACGAACACATTATCAACTAAAAAATTTCAAAATTTCCCTTCGGGTAACATATATGAAAATATATTATTTCCGAGGTAGAGTGAATTGGATATTAAAGGACGTTTGTAGCTTAAATCTTATATATATATATATATATATATATATATATATATATATATATATATATATATATATATATATATATATATATATATATTATTATTATCTTCACCAAAACAGGTATAGGCTATGAACCTTTAGTTAACTTTGGGCAATGACATTAATTTAATTAAAACAGCCTTAAATTTTTCTCTAAGTAGTGTAGCCTATATGCGGTAATTATAACGTTTTCTTCCTTTCGTTTGCTAATATTATTTAACATATAGCCTATTCATGTACTGTAGACTTTCTGTGTTATTTATTATGATCACCACTACTTTTGCTATGTTTCTGGTTCCGTCTTCCACGGTATTTCTCTCACCCGCTTCATTGCTCTTTCCATACCGTCTTTCATGCATCGGTAATTATCTTTAAAAATATTTATTTCTCAATTAATTTTCTGAAGAAAAACTCGGCGTCCTTTATTTCGTGGTACGAACAAATACCGCAAGTTTGTCGGAGGTCTGGAAAAGGCGTTATGTAAGGGTGGACAGAGATCTTAATTCATTTAAGAGCAGAAGTCCGTGTGTTATTTAATAAATAGCCTCTTTTTCCTTGAAAGTATTAAGAGTCATCTTTCCAAGTGGATTAATGTTTTGTCTAGTGAATTATAATACCAAGCCTTAGAAATGCCATCTCTGAAGAAATATAACGCAATATATTTTCCTCGAATGGGCTGGTGGCGATACAGGTGGCTCTCTTCCCAGTAGGTTATACAGGGATGTGCGTTTTTTACCCCTTTTGTTTAGCTGGCTGTCAGGGGAGATACAAAAGTAATCCATATCAAGAATTGCCACATTTCCCCTTCTGAAATGTTTCTTTTCTCTTGTATTCGTGTCTCTTCTGTATATGGGCTTCGAATTATAGCGTTTAAATCATTTCCACTCGTGTGTGCTTCCTCTGAAGTTCCCATTATTTTGCCACTTGGTGGAGCAGTTGAAGATCATTACTCTAATTATGTTGAAATGGTCTTCTGATGCAGAATGAACCAGATTTGAGCTGGTTTCGATACTGTAAGATTTCCCTTTATTTAAGAGGAGAAATAGTTTTATTTTGCAGGGAACTAAACTTGAGTACTGGATTTACAGTTTTTCGTGAAAAAGTAGGGTTACTGCATGAGATGGTTTCATAGAAAGGATACAGGTTACTGCTACCTATAACTCTTTTACTGCTGAAGCGACCAGCAACCTGTCTGCAGCTTCATACACCAAGTAGTATACCATCGGTGCAACCTGCATTGGTAACTGACAGGGCTGAACAGTCAGTCGTAACCTTATTTGAAATTAGTATGTTAATTATACATACTCTGTACTCAACAAGATGTTATCATTCACTTGTTGCTAAACGGTTTATCGTTTGTAATGCTGTTTGGGGAAATATGTAGGAGGGGATAGGTTATAACAGAAGCCTCCGTCTGCCTATGTCTCTGTCTCTTTGTTTGCTCGTCCGTCCGCCTGTCCGTGTATCCGCCAAAGTTAACACAAAGCACTGAACGGGATCTGTGATTATTTATAAGGTGTCATATATATGACAGTTTATTTTGTGTTCATAATTTGTAATTATTTATGGCGGTCTCCGTTGGCTGGGAGTTCAGTGTTAAGTCTCTTACCACTTCAACACCTTATCGCACCTTGCTTTAGGGTGAGGGCCAGTACAGGCACAATGTCAGCTTAAAGGAACCAACAAACCATTTTGAGTAAACCACCGGTCGTGGCGAGCACGTTTATTAGCTTGTAATTAGAAAATTCAGCGGTATCTAATTGTATAAAGTCGGTTATTCGTCCTGTTAGTTATGTATATTATTTGAGGCCAGGGGACATTGGAAGTCTATGGAAAGGCCGTGCAAATGAACTCCCGTCAGCTAATTGTCAGTGTTTTTCTTCTCTTGTGAGGGACACTGACAATGTAATTTCAGGGGCAGAGGAGTCCCAGGAACTTTTCTCTGTTAGTGCATCCCATTCTGATAGTTTCTTGAATGAAACCTCATGTTGAGAGCGAGATGATACCGGTATATCTTTTCGTAATGCCCTGTCGTTGCATTCGTCACGAAAAATGCATTTGTGCTCTTTAAGTTTGGTATTGGTTATCAAATCTATCACATAATTTTTTGTTTATGTTTTCTCTTTACATAAGCGGGAAGGCAACCGTGGTTTTAAGACTGCCTGAACACCATTCCCTGGAGGGCATCAGTCTGAGTAGCTGCCTCCCGCAGGTACTTTTTCTGGTGAGGCAAGGCTGGAACCTGTGTTGGCGTATTGCACCATGTCATCTTGACTCTCTCTCTCTCTCTCTCTCTCTCTCTCTCTCTCTCTCTCTCTCTCTCTCTCTCTCTCTCTCTCTATATATATATATATATATAATTTATATACATACTTATATATATATATATATATAAATAGGCCTATATATATGTATATATATATATATATATATATATATATATATATATATATATATATATATATATATATATATGTATATATATATATATACACACACAACCACTCATATATATATATATATATATATATATATATATATATATATACATATATATATATATATATATATATATATATATATATATATATATATATATATATATATATATATATATATATATATAGAGAGAGAGAGAGAGAGAGAGAGAGAGAGAGAGAGAGAGAGAGAGAGAGATAGTTTACCGATTTTACAAATGACATTTTTATATTTTCAAATATTAAGACAAATAAACCACTGTTATCGAATTCCATTCCTTTAGGTATACCCCAAAAGCTTTACGTTTCAAGATGGCTAGGCGGGGTCACCCTGTTCATGATCAAAAAGGCATAACGTAAGAATCCTGGGCATGCTAGGATACCTCATCATAGGTAATTCCCAAAAGACATACGTGTGTCCGTGGTTCGATTCAGACCAACTACCACCAGTCGACCCAGCTGTGAATGGCACCTAAGGTTAGTTGGTAATCAGGGAAGGGGAATTGGCCTCTCCACCTAATACGCTATATATATATATATATATATATATATATATATATATATTAATTAATTAATTTATATGTATGCAAATATATACAGTAGCATATATGCTCTTTCACGTGTGTCCCGATGGAAATGCATATTCAAGGCGTATGCTGACTGACTGACTGACTGACGAGAGAGAGAGAGAGAGAGAGAGAGAGAGAGAGAGAGAGAGAGAGAGAGAGAGAGAGAGAGAGAGAGACATGCTTTTAAATAAAGTGATAATAATCTTGTTAAATACTCTTTTAAATATTATACATTATGAAAATGAATCTGTTCTAAATCCCCGCTATTTAAAAGCCCTTTTGCATCCCTCGTCTAAATATAGACGAAGTGAGTTGTTTTCAAGATTCAAAATAAAAGTTTCATTGAGCGGAGGGGGAGACATTCTCTCGTACCCCAGGCCGAGGGGGAAAGCAAGTAAATGCCAGATATTACCACATTATCGTTGTAAAGTAGTAACATTTCGCCAAATCTTTCTAAGGTTTCCTCCTTGTAAGTTCGGCGGTTTCTCCTCCTAAACTTAGAACACGAAACTGCTGAGTGCTGTGGCAGTGCTATTGCCAAGGATTTTTGCTACACTTTATTTTGTCGGCTTTTACTTTTGTCGTACCATTGAAATTCTTGTTCTCGACGATAGACTACACATAGGCTAATTGTTGTTCTTACTTGATTTCCTGTTCGCAAGCAGTAGTCAAAGGTTTAGCAACCCCCTGCTCTCTCTCTCTCTCTCTCTCTCTCTCTCTCTCTCTCTCTCTCTCTCTCTCTCTCTCGCACATTTTTTCCCAGCATTGTCGTTAGAAGTTATCATGCGGAAATGTCATGTATTTCAAGATATTCCTGGGTCATTTCCGCGATTAGGTCAGACTCTCATAATTATGTTTGAGAAAAAGCAGATAAAATCAGTTGAAACTAACTGGTCATCGTTCCGCAATTATTTTGAAAAGGATGACAGATGTCCATAGATATTGGTATATTTACTTAATGATTAATTCATTCATGCAAGTATTTTATAAATGAATGGCCACGTTTCACAGTTGTTTCAGAATCATCTACTGAAGAATGAGACTTCTTACCTGTCTTCCGAGTCGTTCGTTCTTTTTTTGTTGCGATTTCGACACGGTCTGGTTCTCCTTTTAGAATTCAGGCGCCGTGAGAGGCAGCGTCATTTGAAAAGACTTTTTAATTTACCTTTACCTTCGTTCATCTTTTTAAGTTCATTTTATGGCAACATCTTATTTTGTACGGATATTAAAAGATGCGTTAATACAGCGATACGTTACTTTAGGTAATCGATTCTTAGGCAAGTCTGGATGTAATGCCAAGTTATGCACTAGAAAGTAGAAAATAAAGAAGTAAGTATTCAGTGCATTAATACGTGGACAAAACATCATAGCGTGTTTAAGCACTACCTGAAAGAAACACACACAAGTATACATATACATAAATACATTATATATATATGTATGTATATATAGGTTATATATATATATATATATATATATATATATATATATATATATATATATATATATATATATATATATGTACGTTATTTGTGTGTACGTGTGTGTGTGTACGTGTGTATGTGTATGTGTGAGCGCGCACGGATGTATTTGTGCAAGTAGGTGTGTTTCAAACACGAAAGTAGCGTTTTCTGTTACTTATCATACGTACTTTGGAATGCCGTGTATTAGGTTAATATCGTAAAATTTTGCATCGTTTATAATACCGAGAATGCCAGACCTGAAGTAGTTTCTGACCGGGCCATTAAGAAACGTCAAGAAATGAATCAATCCCAAAAGCAGAAGACAGTTATGGAATGTATCTCTTATCCTCCGAGGATTTTCTTTCGGTCCGTATGAAACCTATCCGACCTTTCGGGGTTCTGATTATCTGTGGTGGGTCTCTTCCACTGCCTCTCCTCTCCGCCATGGTGGATCAAAAGCCTTCTGGCCTTATCGCCAGCCCCAATCTCACATTTAATCTAGATTCACTTCCACTCCGCCAAAATGGGGTCTCTCTCCAGCTTCATCTTCCGTTTTACTTCTTGAAGATGTTTTTTGTGTAATTAATAATTAAAGTGATACGAGCGCACATGCACGCACGCCCGTTGTATATACTCATGAGCGCATATATATATATATATATATATATATATATATATATATATATATATATATATATATATGCATATACTGTATATATAATATATATATGTATATATAATATATATATATATATATATATATATATATATATATATATATATATATATATATATGTATATGTATGTATATATATGTATATGTATATAGGCCTATATGTACAGACACATGTGCGCATGCTCACACGTGCACACATATGTATTTTATATATATATGTACGTATATAGGCTATATAGGCTAAATAAAGACAAATGCCAAGAAGAAAAAATGAAGCAACACAGTGGTTGCTAGGCCTTTCGATACACGGTCCTTTACTAGCTAGTAAAGGACCGTGTGTCGAAAGGCCTAGCAACCACCTGTTGCTTCACTTTTCCTTCGTGGCATTTGCCTTTATTTATACATTCATCACGTTCCAATCTTCATGAACCAGTTATAGGCACACACACACACACACACACACACACACACATATATATATATATATATATATATATATATATATATATATATATATATATATATATAGAGAGAGAGAGAGAGAGAGAGAGAGAGAGAGAGAGAGAGAGAGAGAGAGAGAGAGAGACTGATTATACGGGAAAACGCAACGTGCGCTTGCAATGTATTTGTTTGTGTATGCATTTATGTATACACGTATGTATATATGTATATGTTTTGTTCGATTCGGAAGTGGCATGAGGAAGGAGAAGAGGAAGACCTAGCAAGTGCCAGTCTAGTGGCGTGGAAGGGGTACAGAACCTAAGGACCACAATATCCAGGAAGCGAGAGAACGTGCGCACGATAAAAGGGAGTAGTGTACGATGTAGGGTCGTTCAGTGCGCAGTTGATGAGCCCTCTTTTGTAACATATGGAGTGGCTTTGTTTTGGATTCCTTTTTTTGCAATGGAAGTCCGTCCTTGAATGTGGTCATGACTCTTCTTTTATTTTACAGAACAGCCACTCTCTGCTACCTGAAACGGCTTATATACATACGTACATACACACATATACAGTATATGTATATATATACATAATTACTTATATATATAAATTATATATATATGTATGTATATATATATATATATATATATATATATATATATATATATATATATACATATACATACATACATACAGTATACATAGCCTACACACACATATATTAGTCATTAAGCTGGTTCTCTGACAGGGGCTGGTTCCAAAGAAGAATAAATATAACGGTCACTGCAACAATAATACTTTAAGTAGAGGAACATTTGGAGCCGAAAACCTTCGCAACATAAGCCGTATAAAACACTTAATTTGAAGGTTTATCAGAAGCACATCAAACCCTCCTATTTTGACTGCACCATTCACTGCCATCTTGCACGCACTCTCTTGCTTCCTGGATGTGACACTCCTTTCTCTCTCCAGTCCCTTTATCCCATCTATCCAGCACACTTTAGATATAATATCTCTCCTCTTCCTCATAATACTTGGGGAACATGCTTTATGCAGATTCCACTGTTTGCGTAACATCATCTAAGCATTCGCAACGGTGTGTTGGAATGTCTTGTGGTCGTTTTCTGAGGCTGAGTGCAATTGTGCGTTCCATTTTTCAGAGATCTTATTTATCTAACGTCTGATATTATGGGGCTCTTTGTCAGGTAACGATTTTTTTCGTCATTTGGAAACAATGAGCTGTTTTTCGAAAATTTACGTGTCCGTCCTTTGCTGATATCGAGAAGAGAGGGACTCGAATATTAGCATTGTTATTTTTGCCTATTGTTACAAACAACCCTGAATAATGGCACATGCCTTCGTAACCTATCCAAGCGTCGGTAGCAGATTCGAACATGAAGGAAGGAAAAGGAAAAAAAGAATCGTAATAACTCAGAGATGAAAAGCGATAGGATGCTCTCGATATCGGGAATGCTTTCGGGATAATGGAAAAACCAGACCGGGAGAGAGAGAGCTTCATAGAGCAGCACTGGAAGAAGAAGGGGTATTTTTATAACAGCTTTCATAGATCTTATTGAAAGTATAATTAAATCCTTCATATGATTTTTTTTTCGTAGGCAAGTGATCGCTGAAAACAGGAGTGAGAAAGTTACTGTGTATTAATGGCATCTCACAAGGGACGTCGTGTATAATAATATAAGTTAGATAACTATAACTAAAAAAAGAGGATTGTCTTCCGACCTTTCGCATTCTTTTTTGTTACCTGCTCAAAAGGTTAGCGAGCTCAGTGATTCGTTTTAGTTCAGGGTTTATGCAAAAGTTTTGTTTCCTGTTCAGATACTTCTTCTATTTGTACTATTACAATACATGAGGGGTCCGTCATGTATTCAGCATTAAGATATTAATGTAGCGGTGTTGTATTGTTTATGAAGCGACCCTTCTCTTAGTGATTATGACAACAATTACCAATAATGATAACATGAAGAAAGACTAGAAGATCAAGTTAAAATTCTCTCTCTCTCTCTCTCTCTCTCTCTCTCTCTCTCTCTCTCTCTCTCTCTCGAGCAACTTTTATTAGTGTGCACCCGCTGAATGTTCGTAAACCTGTCGTCGTATAGTGCATTGGAGCGATAAATTTATTTCTAGACCAGTGCAATCTCTAGTCCTTTACAAAATACTTTCCTTTTGAAAAAAATAAATTGCATGCCGTTAGATACTGAAGCTTTGGGAATACTGAGGTTTCATTATTACCGGAAATTTGAGCGATTTCGGAGACTAAAATTCGAGACTGGGACAATCATAACAAGCCAGAACAAAATTCAATAGGCATTTATATTCTTTATTAATATTCTTTGGGAAAAAAATAAGCTTATCTGTATTCACACTGACTTATAACTATTTCTACAAAACAAGAATAATCATCATTGTCAGAGGTGGCGATAATACGAATTGACTAGTCCTGAACCTCTTGTTTCAGACTGACTGACTGAATGTCTTGTGTCAGATTGACTTTGTCTAGTACCATAGTCGATGTGACACCAGTTTACATAAATTAGTGAATTCGTATTATTGCCACCTCTGACAATGATGATTATTCTTGTTTTGTAGAAATATACATAGGTCAGTGTGAATACAGATGAGTTTATTTTTTCCCAAAGAATATCAATAAAGAATACAAATGTCTATTGAATTTTGTTCTCGCTTGTTATGTCCGGAAATGTTACCGTGCGTCTCAGTAGTAGAAATTGCTCATTGAAAACGAAAAAGCTAATACATAGGCTATTATTATTATTACTGCACAAATCACATAGAAATTGACCAAAGCAACAGTGCTCAACACAGAAGAATACTTATAGGGAGAGAGAGAGAGAGAGAGAGAGAGAGAGAGAGAGAGAGAGAGAGAGAGAGAGAGAGAGAGAGAGAGATTAATACTAAATACAGATGTTAATAACTAAGAAATGAATCCAGTAATGGTTCCTCAAGACAAATCACGAGGATAGAAAGAAGAAAGAAACAAGGTATCATTCCTGAGGAGTTCTTTATAACAGCCGAAGCGGTTTTTTTTTTAAAGTTATTTCAACGCATTCTTCAATTCTATTTGAGATTTGTATCTAAAGCTCCGCGTGTGGAAGCGATAACCAAGAGAGGGTTTGTTCTTTCTTTCTTCCTTTGAATATCAGAGGAAGAATATGTTGTGTATGAACATGATTCACGGTGTTACAGCATACATTGTGTCTTGCGGGGTATACTGCAGCTTGGCTTTTGTTTTCTTCCAGTGTTCGTTAGATCCCAGCTGCATTGCTCTTTGCCTTGCATTTTTCATCCGTTTTCTTTGGTTTCTTCCTATTCTTTAACTTAACCCTGGATGACTTTGGCCAATTACAGACGAACAAATTAATCTCATTGGACGAATAATGATATGTGTCATAATCTTATTTTAGTAATTTTTCTGCGTTTTTTTGTATGTGTATTTTTTTCTTTTTGTTTTTTTGCCCATGTGTGCGTATTCATTACATGTATACTACCAACATTTCGTCGTGGATGTGAACGTCAAAGTGCCGTTAAACTATTTATAAGTACTCTCCTTTTCCACCGTCTGAAAATGAAGCCCTCAGGATACGTGATAAAGCAATTCTTTGTCGGAATCGTAAGTTGTTTTACGAATTTAACCCGAAAGTGATTTTTCTCCATAATTCTTTGAGTTTCATTTTTTAAATGAGAAAGTCGAGAAGAGACGTGGTGTCCAGCGGCCGGAAAATAGATCTCAAAGATTGAGATGGTTCGGACATTTGATGAGAAATGGGTTAAGAAAAGTCGGCCAGAAAAAGTGGTAAATATGGAAGAAGCAGAGCGAGGAGAAGTAGGAAGGTGCAGAAAAGCAGGAAATAAGGGCATGGATAGAGACAGACGAGAATGGAGGGCAGGCTGGGAGTGCACAGGGCAGAGAAGGGGCAAGAAAACTCACTTTTCGTCGAGTGTCCATAAGTGATGTCGTTATTTTTTTTTTTTTTAGCAGTATTTGCTTTTTGGACATAACTTCGTATTTATGGGTTTCTAATTAACAGCTTTTGTTATAATAAAGTATTAGCATGATTTCGCTGATTGTTTCCACCCAGTTAGGAAGAACTTCTATTTTTTGTGTTGTAAATTGACATTTTATTTCAGATATTTAAAATAGTCATTTTTGATACTCGGGAAAGTGAGTGAATAGTTTTTAGTTCAAAAATGTAAATGAAACGACCTTTCAAACATTATTTTATCACTGATGTGTGTTTTTCATTCTCACTTTATGTCTTTCGATTTTTAATTTGTCAAAAAAACTTCAGAAATGTACATTTTTTCATTAGCAGTCGTTATAAATTGAGGCAAAATAGGCTTTCTTTTCCGTTTCCCATGTTTTAATATATAATTCATGGTATATATTAGAGAGAGAGAGAGAGAGAGAGAGAGAGAGAGAGAGAGAGAGAGAGAGAGAGAGAGAGAGAGAGAATAAATATGCATTCACTTTTCATCAGTAATGATTTCGTCATCGGCCGGAAATAATTAAATTTTAACGCAAGATTCCAAGTATATATTTTTCCTTTATCAGTTATTTCTTTTTCAGTCTTAAGTTTATCTTTTTTTAACTGGAGATTTACTCAGTATCTTTGTGTTTTACAGTGTTTAGCGAAATACTGTACGAAGTATAGTTTAATTGCTGAATATTTGACCCTATGTCAAACTGTTATGGAAGTTTTGCATTAAACTTGGTTAAGATTTTTAAGTATGTTTTAACAGTTTTATACAGCAACGATTTTTGAAGATTTTTTTGTTAAGAGCAGAAGAATTTTTTGTTAAGAGCAGTTACTTTCAAGTTCAGCACTCAGAACGTTCCTGGACGACCCTTGTACTTTCAGCAAAAGTTGCCGGTAATGCTTTCAAGCTGGCAATCATGGTCCTTTCATAGGGCTTCAGCTGATAAGAAATAAAATAATTTAGCTTATCTCAAAAGATTCTGCCGAGCTAAGAAAGTGGTTTCTTTCACATGGGGGTTTTGAGACCATCACGAATAAGAAGTAACTTTTTTACATTTTTTATTTTGTCAAAGCCAGTCTTTTTAATTATAACTTGGACGTTAGTCTGTCATTCATGTATGAACGTATGGAAAAAATTGCTAAATTTTCTTTTTAGTATATTCCAGTTTCTTATAAGTTTGTCTCTAAATGAACTTTTGTTCACGAAGGAATAAATAACGATTTTTTTTAAAGCATGGGTTCACAACCTGGCATTGGCTGGAAGGTTCCCATACACACACACACATACACACACATACATATTTGTATAATACATACATATAAACTAATATATATATATATATATATATATATATATATATATATATATATATATATATATATATATATATATATATATATATATATATATATATATATATATATCTATACACTAACACGAAGGTATAAGTACGCAGATAGATACATAGATAAGTCCAATAGTTATTGAAAACCTCTAATACAATGCCTACATTATTATTACCATCATTGTTGTTATTCACGTTCCGCATTTATGATAAGTTTTGTGGGTTCATGCGTTTTTGGCATGACAGGAAGGAAGTGTGATGATAACAGCAGTAAGAAGGAAAAGAGGCAAATATATAAAGGGTGAGGAAAAATAACCGTGAGATAGGAAAATATATCATAATATGCCATTATTTTCGTAAAATAAAGATTATGTTTCAGAAATTCCTCTGCCTCAAATGACTGTATTTAAAATACTGTCCTTAAAAAAACCCTATAGAAATACTTTCCCTCTTCAAAACACTATCACAAATTATTTTCTTAAACTTCCCACAAAATCCCTTTCTTTACAAAACACATTTATAAATTATTCTCCTTACAAACTTCGTCCAAACTTATTTTCTTTATGTTAACTAACTAAAAATCCTCTTTGAATACAAGCTTTAGCCCAAATTAATTTTGTAGCAAAATTGACTTCAAAGTCAGTGCCCCAACAACCCTCAACTGAGAGCTCTGACGATATTAATGGAGCATCGGTTACATATATAAATACATACATACCTACTTATATATATATATATATATATATATATATATATATATATATATATATATATATATATATATATATATATATATATATATATATTATATATGTGTGTGTGCGCGTGCGCACGCAAATTTACAGTAACCTTGATCATTCAGATCAGTGCAAGACGAATAATTACATTACCTTAAATTAATATACACTACAGAAAAATAATTTTCCATTTCCTTATTGAGCTAATCCAACTGCCAGTCTCTGATGGTTGTTGGGAAGCCTCCAATCTGCACATCATAGGGACTCCCTCTGTGACGGGTTGCTTCAGGTGTTCTGTGCTACATTTATATCATACTTACGTGAAAGTACTTTTCATTCTATATTTTATATATATACAGTATATATATACTATATATATAAAATATTACTCTATTATATATATATATATATATATATATATTATGTGTATATATGCATAGTACATATATATACACACGTATATATATATATATATATATATATATATATATATATATATATATATATATATATATATACTGTATATATATAGTATATATAATATATATACATATGTGTGTGTATATATATATATATATATATATATATATATATATATATATATATATATATATATATATATATACGTATATATATACATACATATATGCGTATGTGTGTGTGTATGTATGTGGGTATATATGTGTGTAACTGATGCTCCAATATCGTCAGAGTTCTCAGTCAATTGGGACAATGAGTATGGAATTAATTTTGAAACAAAATTAATTTTGGATAAAGCTTGTATTCAAAGAGGATTTTTAGTTGGTCAAAGTAAAGAAAGTAAGTTTGGCTGAAGCTGGAAAGGAAAATGATCTATTATAGAATTTTGTAAGGAAAAGGATTTTGTTGGAAGTTTGCTAAGGAAAATAATTTGTGATAGCATATTGTTGGGGAAACTATTTTTTATCTAGTTTTTTGAGGGAAAGTATTTTTGATAGAATTTTATTGAGGCAACTACGTTTCTGGAACATAATTTTTATTTTATGAAAGTAATGGCATGAAATCTCAAAACTTATCATAAATGCGAAACGAGAATATATAGTAATAATGACAATAATAATGTAGGGATTGCATTAGAGGTTTTCAGTAAATTTCAGTAACTACTGGACATACCTATCTATATAGGCTATCTGTCTGTCACCTATCTATTCGTGTTAGTTTGTGCGGGCTCTTTATTCATGAGAAGAAAGGGCCCCATTACAGGCAGGGGAAACAGTGAAATCGAATATTGATTCGATTTCTATCCGGGACTTCCCGCAGCCGTTCATGAATAGTTAAACAGTAATATGACTATGCAGCTCTTAGGACCCCTGTTCTGTGACTGAACTTTAGTTATTCGGATGCATGAGCCTTGAATGCTTTCATTGCGGTTGCCTAAGGAAAATCCTTAGGATACCCTGGGCTCTCACTAAAGTGACGAATGCGCAGGGCCTAAATAAAGTGATTTCTGCCTGCATTTATGCTCATGCAAGTGGGAAATGACTCCGTTGCCGGTCCGTTGTGAAAGAGTGGGTGATAATCTATTTCCATAGGAGATATTCTATGTATAGAGATACAAAGAAGAACTCCGTATTGGGGGTAGTGTCGCCAGTGCACCTCACGCGGTGCTCTGTAGGTATTATTTACGGTTCTTTGCAGCTTCTCTTCGGCCCATAGCTGCAATCCTTTTCATTCCTTTTATTTTACCTCCTTTCATATTATCTTTCTTCTATCTTACTTTCCTCCCAATCCTAACAAATGCTTCATAGTGCAACTGCGAGGTTTTCTTCCTGTTAAACATTCAAAACCTTTTTACTCTCGATTTCCCTGTCAGCGCTGAATGAGTTCAAAGGTGCTAGTGCTTGGCCTATGGCGTAAATCTTATATTCCAGTTCCAGTTCCAATACAACGAAGAAAGAGGATCTCCTCCGCTCTGCTCCTTACTTACTGTTAATGAAGAGAGGTGAGGGTGGGGGAGGGGGGCGTTGCCACGAGGAGAAGGGAAGGTGAAGACAGAATAACTTGTGCTCACACCGCAAACAGTAATGAATGGTCAGCGGAACCATTCTTCCTTTCACGCCGAAGACATAAAAATTAATGGGTATATAAATGAATATCTAGGATGCATATGTCTAAGACACGTTTAAATTAATGCCAATCCTTGTGCATGCCAAGCAGCAGTAATGCAGAATGATTTCCTTATACTTCCAAGGGATTTTATGTGGCTGATGGGGTTGTATCGGATGCTGGAGTGCTAGTGCATCCTCCAGGGACATGAAACTCAGCTGGAAGGAAGTACCAGACCCTGATGAGCCGATAAACTTGTTTATTTTCCTTTGACAGAAGTTGACCCATCGCTCTTTCATCCTGTCTCTGGTGCAGGTCAAACTTTGGGAACGGGAAATGTAAGAAGGTCTATCCGGACTTAGTTTCTTTATCTACTGTTAAATTTAGTCCTTGGGTACTCATACTTTCTCACTAGGTCCTTAAATGCTATCCCTCTCCTTCATGAGATTTTGGGTCACTAATAGTGAAACCAGTTTAGATTTCATCTTTATGAGCTTTACAAGCCAAGTGTGGTTCACACCAGTAAACAGGTTTCTTGGTACTCTAGTCCTAGGAGTCATTTTTTGTCCCATTGTTGGGTCATAATAGCCTTGTTTGGAAGGCCTGAGTTACTTACCATAGTCTTAAGTGTCCTCCTTGTGAATCAAATTCAATATAGCCCCAGTTTGGTTTTAGATATTTGCCATTTTACTACAATTAATTTAGCTTTATAAAAATAAGTTCTAGTTGCATTATACAATACTATTTTCAATCTGAGTTTTAATCTTTATAAAAACCATGAACATTTCTGCTAGGTCCAAGTTAGCTTCACGATAAAGTAATTGCAGTAAAAGTTTTCATCAGCCACAAAAAAAAGAAGAAAAACGAACAAATAAAATCATGAGTTGTATGATTTTCTAGAGTAACTCACAAAATTTTTATGAAGTATTATTAAAATGAAACGATGAAAATTTCATTTTTCATCAGGTATTAAACCTTAGTACATTTCCTTCCCCTTTTGTCTTTTCTCTCCGTACGCCAGGGAACTTTTGGGACATACACTTTATATACGTCAGTAATAAGTTCGCTACAGGTCTGGCCGTTTGATCTGGGCAGTTCTTGAGTGGGTGCCCACTAGGAAATGCCGTATATATTCATGTATGTATGAGTGGGCCTGGTAACCACATTCCGATATATACATACTTGAAACGGAAGGCTAATACCTTCTTGACTCAGTACTCTAAGGGGCACAGTTGTGTAGGGAAGTAATGAAGCTGTAAACACCTAGACACACACGGGTGTGTGTGTGTGTATATATATATATATATATATATATATATATATATATATATATATATATATATATATATATATATATATATATATATGTACACGTGTAAGTCTGGATGTTTATAGCATCATTATTTCTTAGTTTAAGTAACTTGTATAATACAGTTTCCTGAGTGTGATGCCACTTAGGCTACGTGAGACGTGAAATTAAGTCTTTTGATAAATTTGGCTCAAGCTAGGAAGAACTGTAATGCTCTACACTTCGTCCAGGAAAATAAATGATGAAAAGTGGTAGTTCAACACCTTACGTTTCGAAATAACCTTTCTGCCGAAGTAACTGAATAATACTTTGTTAACTTCACATAGTTTGTGGAGAAAATATGCCTCGGGATCCCCATAGTCACTGTGCACCTTCTCGAGAACCCAGAATTGATCAGCATAAGAATGAGTTTCATCATCCGTATTCTTTCTTGACATACAATGACGGTGTTGCGGAACGCCGTTCCTCCTCAGCCTCCTTCTTGGTGGTTCGGAGATAAGCTGTCATTCATGATAATGGGAGTTACCGAAGAGATTTATGTTTTTCCACCTTTCTGAGTAGCTGACGGTGTGTAAGGTAACGAAAATGTATTTTGATATTGCCAGTGAACCAAACAATTTTCTGAAGGAGAGTTACACGTATTGAGACACTAACCTGATGCTAGTAAGAGAAGCGGAATGAAGACTACATAGGAAACCATAACTCTTCTGTATCTGGAAGGAGTTCCTCATTGGACGGGTTGGTATCGTTCACGGATAGCACTCTCCTGGGCCCGCGTTCGATTCTCCGGCCGGCCAATGAAGAATTAGAGAAATTTATTTCTGGTGATAGAAATTCATTTCTCGTTATTATGTGGTTCGGATTCCACAATAAGCTGTAGGTCCCGTTGCTAGGTAACCAATTGTTTCTTAGCCACGTAAAATAAATCTAATCCTTCGGGCCAGCCATCTCTAGGAGAGCTGTTAATCAGCTCAGTGGTCTGGTTAAACTAAGTTATACTTAACTTTGTATCTGGAAGGCACTATGCGCTGAACAAGAGCTCGAAATGTAGCCTGAATATTCACCAATGATTAATTCAGTTTTTATAAGAGGTGTTGCTTCTAGGAATGTCACAGAATTTTTGTACCATTAGTAGATAAGATACAGCAGAGCTTATCAAGTATGTGTTGCACAGTTTTGAAGGTGTTGATATGTCTTTATTATGAAATCACTATTGTTGCGCGCTAGAGACTTGCAGGAACTCGATTCATCCCGGATGTGATACAAATGTAAACCACTAGAGAAGACCAACTGTTCCGAGTTACGTTTGACTTTTGGCTTTGCAGTGATTCAATGAATTTTCACTCTACAACAATCATAAGTCAGCACAGCTTAGTAACCGCCAAACACCCGGGGGGAGGGGGAGGGGGGAGCGAGATACCGGGCGTCAGGTAGGAAGGGAATGGGAGTCACACATGTACCCGGTAAATGTGGTTCAACACGCGCACCCAGATGTGTGGAGAAGCAACGCGGTGGTGGGGGCTGCGAAGGGGGCTAGACTGCAGCACATGTACGTGTTTGTGTGTACCTGTTTCCCGTGGCCACCTCCGCTTCGTTTGTTTATGTTATTGTTCTGCATCCTATTTATGCATGAACTTGCGTTCTGAGAGATTTCTCAGCCTAGCCGAAATACTTGCTTATTTGAGTGCGTATAAAATTTCACCTGCAATCGAATCAAAAGCATAAATATTTGAATTTTATTTCACCTTCATGGCTGTATATCCTCCATTTTGAATGGGCATGGTCTTCGATCGACAGCCCAAATGGGAATGTTTTAAAATCGGCATAAACATATGGAGGTGCGCTTGTGTTTGTTGGCGAGGTGAAAGAATGAGGAGGTTGGAGGAGGAGGAGGAGGAGGCTGAGAAAAGAGGAGGGGCCGGGAAGGAGGAGGAGGAGGAGGAGGAGTTGTGTCAAGATAATGAAGTCATGCTCATGTGAAACCTACCAAGAGTCTATACTGGTGAAGGTAAAAGGGAGTAAGAGGGGGGGGGGGGGTTCAGGGTTGAGTGAGTAGAGACGGGGGATGCAGTGATAGAATCAATATAGGTTTGTTGTTATACGGTTCCTGACTACTCTATGTTTCTCCCCATTCACCTCACACTCTATTTGGTAGTTTTATGCTGATTCCACTCATGATTACATCCCTGTTCCTGCTTATGAGGAAGAAATCTAAATTATTTAAGTGAGAAATTGCCACTTAGTAAGTTACACTAAGGAAGTGTTTGGTCGTTTGCTAGATGGAAGTAGGAATGGAAAATGGTATCAGTTCGTGCAGGAAGTAAGCGTTCTTATATATAATATATACTATATATATATATATATATATATATATATATATATATATATATATATATATATATATATATATATATATATATATATATATATATATATAGCCTATATATAATGTGTGTGAATGCATCTCTCTCTCTCTCTCTCTCTCTCTCTCTCTCATATATATATTGAGTATATATATATATATATATATATATATATATATATATATATATATATATATATATATATATATATATATATATATATAGGCTATATACTGTATATATATTATACTCTATATTATATATGTGTACGCAAGACTTGTTTCTTTTAGATGATTATTATTGTAAGTCCAATAAAGTGATATCCTGATTAGGTGAGCTTATTGTCTTTAATACCATATTTTACTGGTAACTTCTACAAATTTTCCTCCACCATGACTTAAGAAGTAGTACAACTCTAAACCCATCTAGGTGTGGCCAGACTTTCTATTAATAACTAACCCAACCTTCCATCCTGGGAACAAGGTGTATTTCCGGGTAAGGTGAATGTAATGCCACCCTAACTTTCATCCAATGCATTTGACGCCGAAGACTGAATCATGGTCGTCTGGCCGTGACATGAAAACCACATAAGGCTTTTTCCTTTACAAGTCCAGGCATGATATTGACAGACCATTCAGGGATTTTTTTAAGAGGTATTCTGTTAGCTACCCTAACCTAATTTTTTTTTGCTATTGTTTAGTTAGTTGAAGTCGTCAATGATCGAGCTATGGACTCAAGTTCATTTTTTCTTTGTACGGGTAAAGTTGAATTCATTTTTGAAAGTTACGGTACCAGTTATGTAGGCCTACTTTATACCAAAATGGGTAGTTAGCGAACATAGGCTTACATTATTTTTACTACGTCTAATTTTTACATTCATTTTTCGAATTGGTTCGAGCTATTGTGAAGACTTAGTGTATCTGTTAGAAAGTATATAATTTAGAGGAACAGTAAAATATTTATTCTCCTTTAATTAGATTATTAAGAGAACTGACGCGAATGAGTATCTTTTCAATATTTTGCATTTTTATTTTATTCGAGTTGCCCACACTCAGACTCAAATTTCCACTTCATAGGTCAAATGTTCCTTGTGTTAAAGAAATCGTTTTTTTGCCTCTGATTTGTCCCTTTTGAATATCATAGCTTGCTCACTGGGATATGTTAGGTGATTTGCATGAGAGCGTTAACTATTTTTAATGTTTTGGATCATAATCTTCGGGTACAGAATATTTGACTGAAAATGCTTAAAGTTCTTGACATGTCAGAACTAATGGGGGTGGAGTCCATTCATCAGGAACCCCAAATGAGTTGAAAATTTTAGACTTCACGCCATGCTGGCGGGAGACTAATCACAGGAACTTTTCTAGATCCTCTTCACCTATTCCGTGCCTTTTGGTTGATGCAGGAGAGATGCCCTTGGCTCTACATTAATCTTCAGTCGATAGCTGTTCTTTTGCAGAAGCTCTTAAACACACTTTTTTTTCAAGCTTCTAATTAGGAAAGCATATGTAGATACTATGAAGCTCATCAAATTCTTTAGCTTGTAGGTTTATTTAATTTTGTGGGTGCTTCGCTGACAATAAAAAATCTTTTGAAGTCAAGGTGTGTTCAGTTTCCATGGAGTATAAAGAACGTTAGCATTCAGTTTTATTTCGTGGGTACATTTTTCCTTGCAACTTCCGTTGTTTACAGATGTGGCACTTTAGATAGCACTGATGTATTAATTACGATGTGGTGTAAAGGAATTTAACATATAATTAAAGCGTTCTGTCTAGCCAGTTCATTAGTTTTCAAAAAAATTACTATGATGGTACATAAATCTAGAAATTCATTGAATTTGATTGAGCTCCAGTACACGGGGTTGTGACTTGGAAACAAAGAGGCAGGCAAACGAACGAAGCAATTGGTTGCTTAATTACGTCAAAGGAAATGTCTGTTTATGAGGAATGAGTTTTACCTCATTTCCGGAAGATCAGTTCATATTTTGACTGCAGTGCTGGAATTATGTAGGCCGACATTAAATGGAGCAGTTAAGCATTTTTTTGGTAGGTGACATTGCTATGCTTATTGCACATAAAATTGCTTGCTTGTGATTGACTGGCTGATTGATTGATTGGTGGATATCCGTAGGCTGAGTAACAACAACTTTATCGAATCGGTTTCAGTAACTAGTGATGTTATGGCGCCAAGTAGCCTACTTCAATATAATTTTATTTAAATTCGTGGTGAGTCTTATTGTATTCGAGTGTAGAATAACCATGAACAACGGTAAAGAGGCGTTTTCTGTTTCCCATTCTTCAACATCTTTGGCTTCCATCTACAAATGAATTGGGCATGTGAAGAGATAATTCACAATTGTTTCAGATCTACTTTTATTTCACACAATAATCATCATTGAGAGAAAGAGAGAGAGCCGAAAATTTTGTTGGGCATGTTTAGCACTGGTCGTAAAGTCAAGTTTGTGGTTCCTTTCCTTTTAAAGTAAAAACTTTAACTTTTTTTTTTTTTGTTAAATGTTCATGAATCAGGTGCTGTTAAGAACCTGGGGTTTTTACAGATTTCTTGACGCTGTTTTTATAAGGTAAATTTCACAGACTTTTGATGAATTCAAGTTTTCATTTTATTAGTAATTAACTATAATCATCTGAATAATGTTTGTTCCCTCAGAGTCTGCAGCTGATAATGCGAATGACCTCTCGTTAAACTACTTTATAATGCTCACAAGTGACTCGTAATTTTAATGACTTTCACGTCTTAGGTCCTGATATTAAAAAAGAAAGGAGGCTGTAAGGTCTCCAGTCAAAGATGGAAGTAGCTTTAGGAGGTAAAGGAACAGCAGTGGCATTCATGTAACAGATCCGGACCCTCCATTATTATTTGCATTTGAAATGTAGAAAGTAAATGCTTCTTTAGCCTTCATAATTACATGCATTTCCTAAAATTACAAGCGCACATTTCCGGGTACGTTTTATCACGTTCGCTAACTGACGGACGGTACTCCTGGAGAGAGAGAGAGAGAGAGAGAGAGAGAGAGAGAGAGAGAGAGAGAGAGAGAGAGAGAGAGAGAGAGAGATGCAAATATTGGATTTCCGTAGCGAGGAGAAAGGACGGAACGTCAAGAAACAAACGCACCCATACTGGAATTCTACTTAGGATATCGACCCGATGACAAGAACGATTTTTTTTCTTTATTTCCTTTTTAAAAGAAATGAAGAAGCAGTGAGGTCTTCCATCTCCAGTTCAGACTGACTGAAGGGAAGGCCATAAATGCTGCTTTATATTCTCATTCTTCCTCTTCATTCCAGGTGCAGTAGCAATTTCTCGAAAAGTCGAGTGAGAGTTCACTCCTTACGCAACAGTACTAAAGAAATGCCTTGATTGCCACCTGGAGTTCTGGAAGCGAAGAGGGAGGATGAGAATATAAAACAGTTTTTATGGCATTCACAGCTTCGTCTTCAAATTCATATGCAATAAATCTTTGCAAGAGTTGAGATTGCATCGTTCCTGTTTCTCTGCGTAATTTCCTCACTTCTTTGGCAGGTTTCCTCATCTCTGTTGCCATTCTGGCTGCCTGCCTTTCTTCATAAAGCCTTTCGCTTAGGTGACACTTCCATTCCGTCATTGACAGCTCGCTCTAGCTCTTTCGATTCTGGAAAATAGGCAACGCCTGTTCCTTTTTCCTGCCGTGGAACGTTGCATAATCTTAATATTCTTTTTTTTTTCTTCATGATAAATATATACATACAATAAGGGAGCCGTTGCCACTGCTCTTCTGTAACAGCTTGATTCCAAAAGTCTGGTCAGTCCATGTGGGAGAATCTGAAAACCGTCTGACGCCTGGTGGTATGCAGCGATATTATCTTACTTTGTGGTACGTGGACAAAGCAGGTGTTTGGTGTCCTGGAATCTACCTGGGAAAAATGAGTTTATTTCTTAATGGTAAAGTTTAGTATGAAGAACTGGCTTACGAGGTGGCGTAAAACACGCGCACGCACATACAAATATCTTCATGTAAAATTACGGAAACTTAATGCAAATTAATTCGTTGCCACACTAGAATAATACATCACGCCGACTCGGCAGGATGGAAGACCCCGTTATATTTTATTGGGAAAACTTTTAGGTCTTCAGATGTAACAATGACGTTTGTTGTTTATGGAGAAATGTAGGAATTCTAGTCGAACATGATCTATGATCTACAGGCCTAGATTCTGTTGAAAAGAAAAGGATGACCTGGTGAGTATTATCGTACAATATTATAAATATCATTCATTGGACATATAGGACTGATTTATGCAACATACGAATGTATATTTTTGTTATGTATGAAGTATGCTTATTATATTTTTGTCATATATTTTGGCATCTTGAGCGAGTTTTTGGAAAGTCTCTTGGCTGTATATCATAACTGCAAGGCGCTGTAGCAAGTTTCTACTTTTATATTTATTATTTCATGTTTTTTTACGCACTGATGATTTTTAAGTTGTAGTTTTCATTGGCAAAAGATATTCTTCCTCAGAATGGTAGAACTCTTCTTAGTGTAAATTTTTTGTGATATCAAGTGTAATGGTCTTTTGCTCCTTCCAAGTAAAAATGGTTGACCTTCTCTGAAAAATATTAAGTATAAATATGATCCGACTGCAAGGTTTTAGCTACAGGACAGATTAAGGTTACCCTTATTCAGTAGCTAGCTCCAGGTCACCCTTTTGTACAACCTGTAAGCTACCCTTGCTAGGGTGTAGATTCGTTGCCTTGTGGAAGACTATTTAACTAAAGACTAGTGGATGGATCCCCTCTTGAAAGAAATGGAGTAGTTATGGACGTGTTATCGGGTAGAAAAGTATTCCAGAGCTGCGGAGGCCCCACTCTTTAGCTTTTGTTTTAGTTTTCTTTAAAAGAAAACTACTGTGCTGGCTTTGTCTGTCCGTCCGTACTTTTTCTGTCCGCCCTCAGATCTTCAAAAACTACTGAGTCTAGGGGGCTGCAAATCGGCATGTTGATCATCCACCATCCAGTCATCAAGCATACCAAATTGCAGCCCTCTAGCCTCAGGAGTTTCTATTTAATTTAAGGTTAAAGTTAGCCATAATCGTGCTTCTGGCAACGATATAGGACAGACCACCACCGGGCCGTGGTTAAAGTTCTTAGGCCGCGGCTTATACAGCATTAAATCGATACCACTGAAAGATAGATCTGTTTAAGGTGGCCATGATTATACGCTGTTTTTATTTTGTCTCTGGAGCAGGTTGTTACAATTTAAGGGAGACTGGATAGCCCATGACAAACTATTGATCTCCACTGATCGTGTCAAGGCACGCGTACCAAATGCCTCATTGTGGTTGTTATTATGGAGCCAGTCATTCATTCATTCAGTTGTGGTGAGCGCGAACAGCTGGATAGAACAAAGATGACCAACATGTGACAGATATTTACTTCATTATAAGTCAGCTCTTGTCATCTAAAGCCACGCTCTATTTGCCCTTGTGGTATCCAGCTGGGCAGTTCTTACCCTCAGCGACCATCCCTTTAGAGGATATGTTTCATCCATTTGAAATAATGTATTGAAATTTCCCACAATTTATATATCCATCATAACGGCTTCACGTACTGTTGCATATGTAACTAGGTAATGCCAACAGTGCCACTGAATACCCATGATTCGTCGCAAAGATTCGGTATTTGGTAATAGTTGCATCTATTCTGGAAATGCTGCACCAGGCGCTATGCTTGTAGATATGCCCCGATCATACCAATGAAATGCAGGCCGTACTTTATGGTGTGCAGGAGTTGTTCTCTTTTCCCAAATTTTTGTATCGCAGTTGTTACAGATATGTTGACATTTGGTGTTGTTCCAGGATACTGTGATGATTGAATATCTAGCAAGAATGTTAATTAACACGACAACTAATTTCTCATAATTTTCTTCCGGTCATAATGTCAAGTCGCTCGTTCTTCTTTCGTGTACAGTATTGTAGTTTATTTCCTTTATCATCAACTGTTGATGTTGTGAAACTATCATATGTAGTACTTAGAAGGCTTATCTCTTTCCAGGGCCTAAAATAAAATTTGAAATATAGTCTTTTTCAACATATTCTTTAATGATCAATAGTGAGGTCAAAGCGTATTTATAATTGAAAATATTACCTCCGTTTAGAGCTTTGGATCCGACTTAGCTGCACTAGGGAAAATGTCCCTTCTTACAAATCGATAATTGGTTTAATGGTTCCTCAATATCGTTTTAAGGCATTTTCTAAAGCCTTTTCAAAGTCGGCAAACGATTTGAGCGATGGGTCTCATGCCAATGAGAAATTTCATGGGATGGATAAGTGATCATTACGACTCCTCCATTTCCTAAAAAGTATTTGATTACATGAATGACAGCTTAGAGAAAAGACCAGAGCTGGAATGAAGTATATTTTTATTGCTATTTTTATTAATTACTATCAAAAATTGAGGTTATTCAGTAATAAATCTACGCTTGTAAAGAAATTCCAAGCAATACAGCACAGAAATGATGCAAACGCGCAGAAATCACCGTTCCACATTAATCCAAATTGCAAACTGAATCGCTGGACATTTTTGTTTTTCACTGGAGAGGCCGAATCATGTTTGTTCTGGGACTTAGGGAGATTTTAAATGTTGACGTCTACAGTAGCTCGGAACAGTTTGTGATTTTCGTCGCGATCGGATGGTAGATGGAGTGGAAAAAATGTTCAGTCACGTTTGTCAGGCCACTCTTTGGAAGCTGTTTTATATCATATTTCACAGCGGAAGTGCAGTGTTGCGACTAGTTTTGGCGTGTCTTGTCCAGCCACTTTTTTTTTTTCTGTGCATACCTACTAGTACTTCACCTGTTGCCATTTCACTTTAGAGGGGTGTCCATAGAAAGTGTCGTTCTGTTATTTCTCAGCAGGTATTTTGATGTTATATATATATATATATATATATATATATATATATATATATATATATATATATATATATATATATATATATATATATATATATATATATATGTATATAGATATGTATAAATATAAATATCTATCTATCTATCTATCTATTTATCTATCTATCTATCTATATACATGTGTGTGTGTGTGTGTTTATGAAGAGAAAGGGAAAGAGAGCTGCTAAGATTTTCTGCCTTGATTGCATGAGAAAATCCTCTCCTATTAATTTCATTTAGAGTTCTCTTCATGTATCTCTCCTTACAGATAGCGATTATTTCTCACCGTTATATATTACAGATCAAAATCGTTGTATAGGCGCCTTGCAGTCATGAAAATTTATTTCTCGACCAGAAAAATATATAAAAAATGGAAACTAGGAATGTATCTATATTCGTCAACATAAAGTTTCAAAGATCTCAACTTTTGGCCTCTCTCTCTCTCTCTCTCTCTCTCTCTCTCTCTCTCTCTCTCTCTCTCTCTCTCTCTCTCTCTCTCTGTCAGACAAGCTCCTTTAACAAAATCAGCTGTTATGGGACGTATCTCGCCCACGTCTGTCTCAACACTTCCTTTTGACATTTATCGTTAGGTTCAGTTTATATGCGACAGAAGAGAACCAGTTACCGAATGAGACACAATTGTTTTCTCTACATTTTTCAGTTTGTCGGATAATTGATGTTTATCAGTTGTAGAGACGCTTAGATGGTTATTGTGTTCTTATCCAAACTTTACTTCCAGTATGAATTAATTGTGAAAAGAATAATCTGGCGTTAGGTAACTGCGGTGATTCATACCTGTTTCTGAACAAGCAATTTGCTGTATACTTTTTGGAACACAGATTTTGGAGAACATTAACATCTGGGAACTATTTAGATTCTTAACTTCCGTGGTCGTATGTATGAAGGCGAATATAAACACACACACACACACAATAAATCTAGCCCACACACACACTTCTACTCTGCACTGACTGACAGCCATGGCAGATATAAGCTGAGTGGGTTTTATTTAAGACATACGATGCTTTGTTTTAGGCGTCTGCGTGTATTTGATAGCATATGTCCCGCGACGGTCTGCATATATACCACAAGCTTTAATTGTTGACACAAAGAAATAAATGAGGGAAAGCAAGAACAAAATGTGATATTTAGAGAACAAATGTTTTACCTTTTCATGTGAACATACGCTGTACAGCCATCCTTTTGCTTATGAATATAGAAACCTGTATGGCAGATTATTTTTATTTCACGAAAATTGTGGATTTTTTTCTAAATAAACGTGTCTTAAACAAATCAAACCACCCCCATTGACAATTTATTTAGACAAGTGTAAACGTACTCATCACAAACAATTGTGTGAGGAATAAATAGCTGGGCAAGAAGTCAGCTGTTGGCATAATAGTGGAAAAAATTTAGATATTCATTTACTTTGCATGTCTTCTGAAGAATGTACTTAGACAGATCATTCCAGGTTAAGTAATTTAGGCTACCTGTTAATCCCGTAAGTCCGCAAATGCTTTTGTTTATTTTTTCTTTTTAACAGTTTTTTTTTCAAGGAATGCAGCTTATCTCAGAATGAATTTTTCTGCCTTATCTGTTCATTTGAGCTAATTTGCATATCTACGTGTTGAGGTTAGCTACAAGTGTAGTGGTGAGGAAACTTGTTGGGATGTTATAGGGCTAGCTGACCCAGAAAGAATTCGGTTAGTATTTCAGACTGGTTGGTGGATGTTACTTTTGACAATGTTATTGTGACGTTCTTCGGTAAATTATTAATCTAATTCTATCGCCTTAATTTTATATATTACTGAAAAAGTGTGTTACGTTTTGTATTTTTTTTTTTACAGACCGGCAGTCATTTTCTATGCTGATATTTGAATCGCTTTACATTGCTATTCCTTGAAATGCCATCGGGCTAGTTTTTTATGGCTAAGAGACAGCAACGGGAACTGCCGCTAAAATCGACCATTGTCACAGTTGTAAAAGGGGGTTAATAGTCCTCTACCCTCTGCATTCCGAAGAGAGGCAAGTGAAAGATTCCAGAAATAGATGGCATGGCGCTGAATTCCACTTTTTGAGAAACCATTGTCTGTTTAGTTAAATTTTTATAATACGTACAAATGATATTTCCCATTTTGAAATATAAGTAATTATGGCCTTTTTTTTTTCTTACCGAATGAATACGTATATCACCAGAACACCATGGTAATTCCGAGACTGGTGCTGAAACGAGAATTTTCGTGGTCTGAGTGTGCCTTAAAGTAGTTTATCTTTATTAATCGTTAATAAATGGCAATGAGGTCTTGTGGATTCCACGGGAAATATCTTGCCAAAGTATATGCTTGGATCTGGAAAACTTACATTTCGTCGCAGCATTCTGATCACTGTTTTAACTTTGTTGTACTGAATCGAATTCATAGCTGTTCTGCTACTTTGATGAGCTTAATATTTTTACGAGTTTATGGGCCAAGGTACATAATACTAGAGAGATACATGAACAGACGGAGGGATTTGAAGTTGAAAATCTGTTTCTTGTCCCACTTTAACTTGATATTGTCATTAGCTCGACTCTCAGGGTTCTTTGTTTCTGTTGCCAAGATGCTCTACAGCACTATAAATCTTCATTAGCGGTTATTTGGTTCAGTCTGAAATGCAGCTGAGGAGGACTGAAGCTTAATGTAAAAGGATTAGCAATGAAATCAATTTGACCAAAAGTCTCCGGATGAAACGGTAGGCAAAATTATTGATAACTTACATTTGTGTCTTTCACGTAAGTAAGCCATCTGTTATTTTGTTGGCTATAGAACCTGTGTGTTTGAGAGAGAGAGAGAGAGAGAGAGAGAGAGAGAGAGAGAGAGAGAGAGAGAGAGAGAGAGAGAGAGATTCCTCAGCATATACATCATGTTATATTACGAGTGTCGTAAGTTTGAAATGAAATGATGTAGCACGGTATTACGAATGAGATCAGAAATTCATGTTCAGCACTTATAACACAAGTAACGAGCTGAATATGAATGCTGGCGTACGTGCCTTACATGTTTACGTATGATAGTGTAACTTACTTGCTACTAAATTAATGGTTCGTTAACGCATTAAATCAGTAGAGTGCTCGTCCCTACAATATTTATGTATATAGGCTAGGCTATATACACACATACCTGTGTGTGTGTGTCGGTGGGTGGTGGGTGACTGGGTGTATATATATATATATATATATATATATATATATATATATATATATATATATAGCTATATAGATATATGAATAATATATATATATGTATATATATGTATA
>NC_089759.1:25131656-25161656 GCF_040412425.1 Macrobrachium rosenbergii
TTAGGTTTTTAAATCTTTCTTATCAACACTTCCCAGTAATGCAATTAAAATGTTGTTCTTCAACCTCTCCTAACCAGTTTGTCTCAAAGCTTTTCATCATCATCATCATCATCATCATCATCATCATCGCCTTCAGTGCCACGCAACACACAGGGCTGAACCCCGACCTAACGTTATTCTCAAACGCTTCGGATCTGGGTTGGGGAGCCCTTCTCAACAATACGGAGGTGTCAGGAACATGGTCGCCTACCGAAAGAAACCTCCACATCAATGTAAAGGAATTAAAAGTGATTCATCGGGCTTATATGAAATCCGCTACCCATCTCTTTCCTAATTTTTCACTTCCCCAAATCTCCACTCAGCTCCACCCTTGTAGTTCATGGTTCTCATTCAGTTAGATCTGTTCCCTTCTAATTCTTTCGTTGCTCAGAGGAGCTCAGCTGACACTATCACCATCAAGGGGGTGGTGTGAAGGACAAGTCCAAGCTATCTCCATCTCCCCTTTATCATTTCTCCCTCTGTTTTGCCATCTGACCCCAAATATTCTTCGTAAAGATTTTCTCGCAAATCGACGAAATCGGTTAGATATAGTTTCATAATCATACCGTAATTAATGTCCGTATAGTAATATAGACCGTATTAAACTAATATGTATTCATACTTTCATGTGCAGTTTCAGGCGGCTTGATTTTTAAACCCTCTTCAGTACATCCATTTTTATCTGGCTTAAAATCTTACACTAAATCCCAATTCAAGAGAGGATGAATTGGATATCATTTTTCTTAAATATCTGGTAGACTCATCCTTTCTTCGTCTAGTGTTATTTCATCTGTATGTGCATAATCTGTCCTCATTACGTCTGATATTCTTATGTTTAATTGGAGTTACATTTCTAGATACATAATACGTTCTATTCAGCTCTGTGGGTCTTGTGGTGTTTTGCTGGTTGAAATAGAGTTTGTAAGCTTTCTGTCGCTATTCTAATCTAAACATTTTCCATCTCCAGCGACTTTTTTCATTATAAAATTTCGAGAAGGGTAAACAGCAAAGGTGCCATAACATTTCCCCGTAGCAACCTGGTATTTAGGCTACTGCAAATTCACTTGTCAAGGGTTCATCAGCATTATACATTATCTAACGGGAATACCGTAGTGACGCAAGTCCTTCGATAATACTGGATTATGGAGGCTGTCGAATACCTTATCATTCACGATATTTTTGTTTTCTTTTTAATTTGTACAAGGCTTAAATGACATGTAGCTTTTTAAATTAGAAAATTCATCACAGCAGTGGCAGGTGTCTTTCAGTGGGAAGGTTATGGTCATTTTGACTTCGATATTAATACTGTTTCACACTGGAAATTACTCAAACTTTTTAGCTATGAGCTAAAAGATATAAACTATTTTTTGAAATGATAGATCCACCAAAGTCTGTGTGCAAAAGTGTATGCATTTTGTTTCGGTTGTGTATATATGCACACTTTATCTCAAGTGTACATGCACAAGCACAACTTTATCTGGAGAACACCATCTCCGCTGCATCAGAAATTCCCGTCCCGCCCCCCTTTTTTTTTTTTACTATTTTTATGATTTTCTGATGTTTGTCGCTGCGGACAGTAATTTAGATATCTTACTCTGCTTATCTTTTCACAATCTTATTTTTTCTTCAAACAGTGTTGGTAAATAACATTTGCCTGTCTCAGTAGGTTTAGTAATATTTGAATGTCAAACACTGGGGTTTGTTTATTAGTAAACCCAGTTGTTATTAAGCCTAACTGTGTAAACATGTACCGTCACAAGCAGCTGTGGGCGTGCTTCACGGATGTGTTCGGAAGCGCAGGGCTATTTGTAAATGATCTCTCTCTCTCTCTCTCTCTCTCTCTCTCTCTCTCTCTCTCTCTCTCTCTCTCTCTCTCTCTCTATATATATATATATATATATATATATATATATATATATATATATATATATATTTATATAAAGTTCAACTGAATGAAGAGTTATCTGTATGCAAATTGAGTTGGGCGGTTTCTTTAACGTAATTTCCTTCTTTTCGCTTCTATGTACAATTCATGAAATTTGTCATGTGAAAAGAATGTCCTTTCTCTTTGAGAATCCAGTTACCAAGGAATTTGTCATATGGAATCATAGTTCGTATTTGTCATGCTCTGCCTTACAAAAGTGTTCTTTTAATCTTTAATATGACATCAAACGAAGTACGAGTATGCTCTGAGACACAGAGTATATTTTGTTTGATGTCGTAAACACAGTCTAAGTCATTCACTGAAGGAGTCGCTGGCTTCCTAGAAACTTAAAGGTTAACGGCTTATCTGTGTCTCTAACAACTCATGCAAGTTTGGTCATTGGAACTCACTGGATAAGATGGAAGAAATTATTAATATAATATAGCTAGTTTTTTGTTATGTTCAGGTACTTTTTCCCTCTGCCTTTACTGGTCATTCTTGTGTTTTGTTCAGCCATTAAAGGATTGTCCTGGAGAGTCTCAACGTAGTTTCTGGGTTTAAACATAAACTATCACTTTTTCTTCAGCTTCATTTTACTTCATTTTTATAATCCACTCTTGTCGAATGCTTGAAGCATTCTAATTACGGTAATAAATTTGTGGAAATACTGATGATTGTAGGTTTATATTTAAGAGCCGATGTTTCAAGAACTTTGTAGACCAGCAACTAAATCCAAGTGGATGTGGACGTAGCACCAGCGCTGCTGTGTCGGGAAATCGGGATTTGTGTTTTGTTATTACCATGGTAATTGTGGAACCATTGTGCTCAGGAACATCAAATATCGTGCAATTTACTACCCTGTCCACTATAAAGCCTTCAACTTTCTTCATAACTGTAGTGCTCATACTAGAATTCAAGATTAAAGGCTATGTTACATTTCATGTAATGATTTAAGAACCGACACACCCAAGAGGCTTAGGAACCATCTGAAAGATTTCTGTTCTTCACAATATCCACACGAGGTTTTTTTTATCGGACGAATTTAACTTCAGTCTTTAATCACGTATATAGGAAATTACCGATTTTGGAAGTAACAGTGACGCAGCCAAATTGCCGGTTGCAATTCATTTAAGGACAATTAACCGAGAGACAAGTTAGTTAAGCCGTTCTAATTTGATTAGGAAACTTAACAACCCCTCGGTCCATTTCTGCCTCATGGAATTCTTTTTCGTCACGTGAATTTCCTCTGCAAATATCCAAAACCACTTAGCTGAGAGATAATAATAATAATAATAATAATAATAATAATAATAATAATAATAATAATAATAATAATAATAATAATAAAGTATTATTATTATTATTATTATTATTATTATTATTATTATTATTATTATTATTATTATTATTATTATTATTATTATTATTTGTGGCTACAAGTACTGGCGTTAGAATAAGGGGATGGGTACGATGAAAATATGAGCGAAAGTGATTGGAAATTAGCCACAGACTTGAATCTCAGCATTTTGCGCTCATCTCTAATAATTATATGCATTGTTCGTGGCTTTTTCTTCATTCTTCATTATCTTTTTGTCGTCACCTTTGTATTCTCCCTTTCCCCTCGTCTTTTGTTCCCAGTGTCATTTATTTTTGCCCACTCTTTTCTATACGCTTCCTCTGCATCTCCACTATTTTTACGCGGTGCAACGTGACACTAATCTCACGCAACCGAGGCATCGTCTTCACACTGTCCTCGAATCCCAACGCAACCTTCCTTCCTCAAGGCCCATGTAGGCAAATGACCCCCGGCGCAAGATGAGGGCTCGACTCATCATTTCCCCATTGTGACTCTGCTACATGCACTTGATATGATTTATGGTGCTTCTGGCAGACAGCTTAATGAGGGCAAACATTAAGCCTGCCAGCACTAGTTATGTGGATTTTGTTACGTGCGTCGTCACCATTGTTACTGTTTTAATTCTAGACGACAGTGAGATGGGCCATGTTTATATTTCTTAATAATGTTTATGTCTATCTGTCTTTCTGTCAGTCTATCTATCTATCTGTCTATCTATCTATCTATCTATCTATCTATCTATCTATCTATCTATCTATCTATCTATCTATCTATCTATCTATATATATATATATATATATATATATATATATATATATATATCTATCTGTTTATCTATCTCTCTACATCTATCTACCTATCTATCTATCTAATATATATATATATATATATATATATATATATATATATATATATATATATATATATATATATATATATATATATATATATATATATATATATATATATATATATATATATATATATATATATATATATATATATATATATATATATATATATATATATATATGTATAAAAGCAATACCTGTCAAGATTTCTACCCATTGAGTTATAAAACATTGGCTTTAAATCCTTACTGGTTTCTTCTTTATCTTTTTTCCCTGTGGTATTAGACATCTTATGTAAAGACGGAACTGGTCAGACTTTATACCCTGTGGTGCACACACACACACACACACACACACACACATATATATATATATATATATATATATATATATATATATATATATATAATATAAAATAATAATAATAATAATAATAATAATAATAATAATAATAATAATAATAATAATAATAATAATAATAATAATAATAATAATAATAATAATGACCAAAGAAACTCCGTGCAGGAGACAAATTGATAATGTTTTTTCAAGTGGCCTAGTGCATTCAGAGTAAGTTTTAAGTATAATAATTGCAATAAATGATGATATTATGTAGATGAACCACCGTCGTTTAGAATTTGTTAGGCCACACATCAGCTGAGCCTTACAAAGTACTCGCTGTCCAATAATCCTGAATTTGTTTTCTTTTCTTTTGCATTTTTTTAGTTTGCTAGAAAAGAATGCGCGAGATAATTTCACGTATTTACAAGAAATTAGGTAAGAAAACGTTTCAGAACACGAACAAGAGTCTATGGCCTTTTATTTGATGTGAAGAATAAACTGTATATGCTGCGAAATCAAATTCATGCACAGGCAAGTAGCAATAAATATGTTTTGATTGATCTGCTTCATTATTCGATTGTCACCAAGAGCTGTTTTTATGCAGCGGGGAATACATCTGAAGAGGGATTTTTACGTGAATGGTGAGTGGATTATTTTAAATGAAGACATAATCACCCAAATTGGCAAGGCTTCAGGAGCTTTGACTTCTTGTCCAAGAGACTGGTTCAAGAGAATTCTCACTTTTAAAACCGAGTTCTTTGTTTACTGCGTCCTGCTTGCTTTATGGTTTGGAAGGATAGCCCACATATGTGTATCTCTTCAAGAGATTTGATAGCTTTCAAAGTCAGTGCTTGGGAAAAGGCCTTGGATGCAATAAGCTTTAGGCTGGTTGAATTTCGGTACAGATCACGTATGGCTAAGAAGACATCTGGCAACTCCACAATAAGACCAAGAAACTGCTGGCAACATGGCATCACCACGTGTGAAACAATTGCCATACAAGTCCAATAGACGATTATCTTTTTAAGTAATCTCCAACATTCTTACATTCAAAAAAGTGATTTTAGTTACGCGGACACGTGGGATGTAATGTTCGAAGTGGTCATGGTAGTAGTGATAGTACTGCCATCAAGATATGGAAAGAACTTGATGGGTTTCCCAATCATTTCAAAGCGGATAGAAAACATACAAACGAATCTGATTACCTAAATAACTTCAAGACATAACGGTAGAAGTTTTGTACAAATGTTGGTGGGATTTGTATGACCATTGATGGCAAAACTCCTATTTTTTCTATTTAATAGAAAAAATAGGGGATTTCGTGATAATGAAATAGTGGACAGGACAGCAAGAGAAGTCATTTTAAATAGTGATTATGTATTAAAAAGTTTCCCCAGCTCTGATATGAAAAGACCAGTTAGGTCTACATTTTAATGAAGTGGTAAGAAAAGTGGCTGTCCCCCTCGTTTTTTCCAATAATAAAAATAAAATATAAATGCACTAGGGATAATAGTAGCACCAGGCATGCAAATTTTATTAGAACCGAAAGTCTGGAGTTGTTTTAGCTAGACTGAAGATCACGCATATCCGCCGTGTGTTTTAACTGGACTGAGGATCACGCATGCCCGCCTCACAAGTAAATTTATTTAAGATGGTAGCAGTCGCCAGTGGCTGTTCATTGTGTCAGCTGAGCATACTCTGGTACGCCGCTCCAGGTTTATAAGCAGCAGGAAAAGTATGCGGAGATTTTAGGGGAAGAGGCTTTACTTGAGCCCCTAGTGGCCTTTTATAAGAAATTGCAATTTTCAAAGGGAATTTAGATAGTTAAATTTTAATGAAACAGTTTTTAATTATAGAATATGTGAATGCTGTGCATCATGTTATCTGTGTTAGTTTTTAATAACAGTTATTTTTTAATATAATTTCATTCATATATTTATTGCAGCAACGATGCGTTATTTTTAAAATATAATATCATTCATATATTTATTGCTACAACGATGCTTAGTGGCCACTCTGGCCCAATGCACGGCCACATGACTCAAGTTTCAGATGTTCATTTTATTTTCGTGGTACTTTTAACAGCAGATCAGGGGTATTATGCCGATTATGCTAGGTGTATGTGATTAAATGTACAGCTGTCGTAGATCCCGGAGAAGATGTAAGCTGTAGATAAAAAAAAAAAATTTTCATATTTTATGCCAAAATTAAACGGCTGACCATACAGGTTAGCAGTAATTGTAATCCATGTTCTTAGAATTATTCCATAAACAAGGTTTCGGTTTTTGTCGAAGCAGTGTTTCAATACCCCTGTTAATAAGAATACGTTAAGATTTACATTACATTCTACATCATGCATCTCTGGCCTTCTACACTTAGCATCTGTCATTTTTATCATAAGTTATTCGTAGATCAAAGCATACCTCATACAGGTTTTCCCCTTTATGCACAAATGTTTCTTAGCAAACACTTGATCCACACACCCTCTCCCTTGCCAAAACTCACAATGCCTTCCCCTCTCAGCGCTTCCGTTAACGTGGTCCTTGTCTAAACCCACAATGACTTCCCCTTCTCAACCCTTCCGTTAACGTGATAAAACGCTTACGATAAACTTTCTTTTTCATAATTAGTATGTTTTGCTCCAGTAGTTCACACGGTTAACTCAGACACCTTTCTTTGTATATTTCAAGACAATTATCCTTGTCACTCACTTTCCTTGGAGCATTTCCATTCTGCAGACGTACCTTACTGACTTTGGTAATTCATATGATCAGCACCGTAGTGTAGGATCTCATTTGCAATTCCATCGAGTTTTGGTGCCTTTTCTTGCTTTGCTCACCTAATTGCTCTCATTACATCCACAATGGCAACTTGCACAAGCACTGTAAAACCCTCATTAGCCATTTCCACTCTCCCATCAAGAGACTTGCTGAGAACCGGAAAGTTAATCCCATCTGACACGGCCCACTAAGGAGAAAAGGCTTGTAATGGCATGACGAGGCTTAATGACAATACTCTAATTATAATGTTCTTTTGTTCTCCTTGTTTGACTTCAATGGACATTTTTATAAAAGCGATTTAATGCATCCATATATGACTGACCACCTTTGTGTGCAGACTTTCTTGTACACACTCATAATATATTTGTTTGTGTATGTATATATATACAGTATGTAATAATATATATATATATATATATATATATATATATATATATATATATATATATATATATATATATATATATATATATATATATATATATATATATATGTGCGTGTGTGTGTGCGTGTTTCTATGTGTATGTAAAATATTCTGAAATGGTGGCACAAATAAACTGTTTATAACATTTTCTGTATTTTTACAATAGCAGTACAATGAATGGGGTTGCACCCCCCATGACCCCGGTCATCTCGGGATGTTATATTCACGCAAAACACTGAGAATGCTATTACTTTTCCTTCCCTGCCCCCCACTTAATAAAAATGTGTCCAGAAGTGGGAATATTCTCCCACCGTGGGTCAACTACCCCTCCCTAGTCTTTCCTACGCCTTTTGACACATTTTGTATTCCATGCTGTTGGTGATTCCTAGAGCAGAAGTGTCAAGATGTGTCCATCGCCACCACTGCATTAGCAGTCATGCCATTGGAATACTGCATATGCTGGTCTCAACAGTAACAGGCTCATCTACCATTAAGGGAACATCTCCATTTAGGGGTTGACAACCTTCCCCTAGACTCCTTTGCCTCGGTACACGGGCCAATGGAATATTTAGCCGCTGACACTTCCTAGATAGCAATGGCCACGTAATGTCGCTTAGTACTGTCGCGGTAACAGTAACTTTAATGGACTGACCTGCGGAGGGAGTTCATCCAAGATTCAGCAGTTTATCAGTGAATGTGCTAATTACATGACCATTGTCCTATTGTTTCTCTGGAACCACCACCCGGTTTGAAGGGAACGGCTTTATGTCGACTGGGATATAAAGATTGTGTATACGCATAAGCACTTTTGACTTGTTTAATCCAGATTCTCTCCTTAACCAGTCTCCGTAATTGTATAGGTACTTCCATATCATGCGTAATTAGCAGAAGGTAAACGGACATAACAGCAGGGACGCAGAACAGTTTTACCAAACGCTAATTAGAAGGATTTTTAGAGCTGCTCAGCAAAACTGGATGTCGAAATCATTAAGTTGAACTTTACCAGTCTGACATACGATACTGAAGCGAGAAACTGAAGCTGGAAATTGGTATGAAATAGACTTGGCGTAACGTGCAGAGAAGGCGCAGAAGAAATTTGCAACACTGCTTTCGTCTTGAAGATGGGAAAAATGTTTTTCTCTCAATATAGTTTTTGTTGTATAAGACAATGCTTTACGTTATTTCTGCTCGAGAATTCTGTGATTATCTGAAACCTGGTTTCACTTGCGCACAAATCCGCGCCCTCCTTTCTCTCAACTCCCTTGGGCTCATACATACATTATATGTATATATATATGTATATATATATACATACAAATATATGTATATATATATATATATATATATATATATATATATATATATATATATATATATATATATATATATATATATATATATGTGTGTGTGTGTGTGTGTGTTTGTGTGTGTGTGTGTTATATATATATATATATATATATATATATATATATATATATATATATATATATATATATATATATATATATATATCATACTGTATATATATATATACACACATCATGATTAAGTATTTAATTGTTCCTAATGATTTATTCCTCATGTGTGACGTGACCATGAATTCATGTCAGATAACAAAACAACAGTCTTGGAATCACTTAAAAAACCTCTCGTAGCTTCTGTGAGCTACTTTTCAGAACGCGTCCCCCGAGTTCACTGAGTTCAACATTAAGCCTTCTCCCAGTTTGGAATTCTGGGTGAGTTATGGGACAGTCTTTTTTTTCTCTCTCTCTCTCTCTCTCTCTCTCTTTTTCCCCTCTTCGCTCATATATTCCTGTCATTTGGATGTTTGTGAAATATTTAAGGTTCGGAGTAAATTTTAAAACGTGGTGTGTGATTTATTGCGACAAGTGTTTGGTGGAAAAGAATACCGTTTTTAAATGATTTTCACATATTTTAGCAAAGGTGTTATTTGTTTATTTGTTAGTGTCACTTACTGATTTGTTAGTAAAATGGGCGTAGTATCATTATATCTTGTACGAAGATTCTACGCTATTTAAACGGATAAAGAAAATTAGATTATTATAAGTGCCTCGTTTAGGAAAATGCTTATTTAATCGAATAGTAAAATCAATATGTTGTCATTAGAATATTTGGAAATGGTGGAATTATGATTAATTGAAATTAGGTGGGTAATTTAGATACATTAACATTTGTTGAACAAGATTTATTTATTGTGTTCAAAGTCTATAGTTGCAACATTGTAATTGTGAGATCATTATTTCATTACATTTTGTGTGACCTGGTAATGAATTACAAGCAAATGTTCGAATGCTCACACGTTTTCGTTTTTACAAAAGAACTCACTTTATCAATGGCGACCGACTACTATCTGAATTTTATCAAGATCATGTGACTCAAGGCTTAGAAATATAATGGGGATTGCATAAAGTTTGGAATCTGAGGACCATGATTTTGACATATTCAGCAGTCACATGATTACCTAAACATTGTAGTTAGAGATTTATTGTAGTGTAATGTAAATAATTTAATGAATAGAAACTTAAAAAAAAATATTGCCAGTAGATTAGTTCTTTAGCTCCGAGGGGGAGGGATTGCCTCGTCGAGGCCCTCCTCCCCTGCGTGGACTTTGGTATTATTTGTTACAGTTGCTGAAAGAATGATGTTGCGTCTGATTTTGGGATTGTATATGTGTTGCCAGGTCGAGTTGAAATTACCCCCGAGTTAGTGTCGTTGAAGGGGCTAAGGTTTATCTGACATAATATCCAAGAACTTGTCTAACTTATGCTTAGGCTAGTGTATCGGCTGATTTGTGATGATTACGATGCAGCAAGGGAGGCGGTTCCCCGGGTTAGAGGAAGTGAGAACAAATGATAATGGACGAGCAGTTTCGGCTGGGTTATGATACGGAATGCTATTAGGCAGTGTTCTGATAATGCTGAATGCTTCCTTGTGATATTGCATAGCAGGATATGATTATCTGTGAAATCGGATCAAGGATTCTTTCTTCTCTTTTCTACGCAGGTATCATTCCAAATTTTATTTTTGTAGATTGTGCTTCTTGTATATATGAATATATCAACCATGTTATTTAACATTCTAGTTTCAGATACATTGCTCTGTAATTGGGCATTTACACTTTCTCTACATGGGAAATTCTGTGTGACCGGTGCATACAAATTTTTCAGGGTAGCACCTGGTAAAACAGTCATAGAAAGTACGGGTTGAAGCCGCATTCATGAAGAATGGAGAGGAGTGACCTTTTAGAAGCGTAGTAGCAATTTATATCTGGGATAGGTCTTAGGTTAGAAGAGTCGAAATATTTTCACCCAACTGTCGGAATCATTCCTGATGTACCTCTCGAAACAGGAAGAGTGCCCACGCTTGTCAGAAGACTTACGCGTTGACATGACTTCTCTGCATGAGGTTTTAGTAAAGTTTGTTGAGATTTTTTTAGTGTTTTTTCAATGACAAAATCGTACTGTTTTCTATGTGTATGGTATTGAGAGTGAACAAGCATCTATTACAGAATATGGGGCTTGACTAACCATGAGGAGCCGTGTGTTAAATTTTCAGCAACGATTGAAAGTGGCAAAAAAGCAGTGTTTGAACTCGGGGGTTGTTCCTTCATCCCAAAGGGACATCAACTCGGTAGTCTTAAACACTTCGTACTTATTAACCAGGTATCCCTAGTGTGTCATTTCAAATGACCCTTTCACATAGACAGCTTTCTATTTTCAGCTTCCATTAACGTCATGAGAAAGGTTTATGATGAAGGGAAGAAGAGGATATTAGATTTGAGAAGAGCAATAGAAACCAGCACCAGAAATTTGGAAGACAGTAAATGACAACTATTATGCATAATGGATATGGCCCATTCAGAAATCAATATGGAACTGGTCACCCACAATAAGATTAGGCATGAGTGGAAGGGTTTTAGGTAGCTCAGTGTGTTAGCCCCTTTAATAGGTTTGAAAATTTCAAAATCACCGACCTCATTAAAGCTTTCAAGGACTAGACTGTTCTGTATCACCGACCTCATTAAAGCTTTCAAGGACTAGACTGTTCTGTATCAAGAGAGTGAAGTAGAAGTAACATATGGTTGGCTGCGGGATTGGGTAATTTCTCGAATTAGCGCCATAACGGCACAAGGAAAGAATCAACCTACTAGACAAAGGAGGTCTCTCACTGACATGAATTATATATTTACATGATCTCTGAACAAGGGGACAACGAGGTACAATGAACACCATTCAGGTGGTGACTTGAATTAATGAACACATGATACATGCACGTAGCTCCAATGGCAAATGTTGTTTAGGAGAGAGTCGTGGGCTTTTATGTTACGCCGTGAAAGCAGTGGAAAAATTTAGGATAAACTTACCTTTTGTAAGACCACTTATGTACATGTCTGTAAGTATGCACGTGTAACTGCTTGCTTGAAGGTTGTTGAGTATTGAACTTGCATTAATTCCAATAAATGGAAAATAATGTTCGTTAATTTTCTCAGCAATATTCTTTCTAAAAATAAATGTTTCAGCACCGAAAGCATTTTCAGCAAGGTTTTGTTTCCACAGTGTTGTTATTATTTTATTTTACAACTTACCTAAAAGAAGTATCGTTAATTTGTGGGTCCAGTTATCGAGGTTAAGTTTGGCAAGGTCTGGACGATTTTTAGCATAAGAAATGTATGAAAATGAAGTGGAATAATCTTTACGTTAATATAATGAAGGTATGCTCCTCGTGTTAATAGAATAAAAATTACTGTTATTTTCCTTGAAGTAATCACTTTGTAATAGGTAGCTTATCACAATTTGTTATGCTGTTCCGTCTGTTGTAGGCTTTTTTCTTTTGCATAAATTTATTCGTTGGGGACTTGAATTTTTTCATATGCACACCGATTTAGTCTTGTTTCATCCTCTTTCAGTATCAAATAACTAATAAATCGTAGTTAGTGATCCTTGCGACTTTACAATTTATGAAGAGTGTGTTGTGTCTGTACGTATAACTGTTTATAAATTTAGCAAAGAGTACAGAAGAGACGAAGATCAAAATTTTCTCATTTTAACAGCTTACGAGCTCGTGCGAGATTTTGGGACGTAATCGGACTTTTTTTTTTTTCTTTTATTTTTGAGTAGTTTTTACGTCCCTGTAGTTTCTCTTTTTATCCCATGTAAACAGAGAAGATTTAATTGGAAGTTTCTTTTCGGATTTGCTTCTGTTTTACATCAAATTTACTTTATAGACTCATATATTCTATATATATACTATATATATATATACTATATATTCTTTATATTCTTTTACAAGTATGTATCGGGGCTGCCGAAGTTAGAGTGGGTTGATTTAAAGTAAGAGTAATGTTAAATCAACATTGCTCTTACTTTCTATTTAGACAGAGTTTTTATTTAAATTTTTTTTTTGCAAGATTTTGTTTTCAGGAGGCGAATAAGCGTTGTAAGTTGCCAAGGTAACCTTTTGCCACATAGCCTGAGTGTGCCAACGTTGATCCTTTAGTTTTACTAGGCCTAACACCGATCCCTGTGTTTCGACTTCTCGTGAATTCCTTTAATTAATAAAAAAAAAAACATACAAGAGGGGTGGGAAGTGTTTACAGGATTACGAGATATGTGTTCTTTTGGAAGGTGAAATTAATTGTGAAGTGAAACTCACGAAGAATTATTTTTTGGTTTTAAGCCATTATTTCTATGTAAAGTCGTGAGTATTCATTTCATTCCTAGACTGCATCGTCAGGATATGTCCGTGTCTACCTTTACTCAGTGTTCTATGTTCTATGCTATGATTAAATAATTAATTAATTAAAGGCTTGAATAATTTTATAAGAGAGAGACATACAAAAGACATACAACACAGAGAGAGAGAGAGAGAGAGAGAGAGAGAGAGAGAGAGAGAGAGAGAGAGAGAGAGAGATTGCATTATGGAATAAAGAAGGTTAAGCCAACATGAATCTCTCGCAGGTGACACCCAGAATGATTTTCCTTAAAGATGTGGAAAATTTAACCGCGGCCATTTGGTGTAGCAAAAGATAAATGAGACACACAGGCAAGATGATTTATGTAACAGGAACTGCTTTGGGAACTGTTTATTCAAAGAATTTTATGAAATGTAGCAAGTTCATCAGTGTAGGGCATCACTCGAAGAAGAGATTTGTCACAAGATGTTCTCTTTTCCATTGTTTCAGTGGAAATGTTTATACAATTTGAGAAGCTTCAGTTGTTATTTTTCATTCGTTTCATTGCTGAGAAGATAAAATATTTACATTCTTAATTACGCTGGAAATAAAGTAAATTGCAGATGTTCATACTTCTGCAAGAATGCATATTTCGGTCAACGACCACTCTGAGAGGGATTGAACAGTCGTAGGAGACTGAAGAGTTTTGGCAAAAAATGTTTGGAGAGAATCCGCTGTACGAATCTTGTGTCATTCTTAGTTTAGTATTGAAGCTGATCTATGGAACATAAATTATCCCTTTGGTATTTCTCCTTAATAATATTTTCTTCGAATTGACAATTTTGCCGAATCTCAAATGCTTTGTCATTTTTGTATAACAATAATCTTTTCGGCGCAAGAGACCTTCAATCAGTCATTCGAACTCCGCCTTCCTTATAAGACTCGAGCTTCTGATTCACGAAACGCTGTGGTGGGAAGAGCAAGAGGCTAGCAGCTTCATCCCAAAATATTTTTTGAACGCAACCCCTGTAGGGTGTGCAATAGCAAGGTCCGTGGTTCGATTTCGAGCCTGCTTCTCGGCAGTTGACCCAGCTGTGAATGGTTTCCGGCGTCATATAGGCTAACAAATATCGCATTGGGCACGCGACCTTATTCGAAGAGACTTGCTGAGAATTGGAGGGCTCTAGCCTTCTGGCCCCTGCCTTTTCCTGTACGAAAAAATTGTGTGGCGAAAATATTTATATATTTGAATTAAATCTGCTTCAGTGTCAGTCATTTTGGGACCAGTTCATCTAGTCTTTTGCAGGTTTTCCTTTCTTCATTAGTTAATTGAGACCAAAGAAACTGGAATTCCAAGAGTTCAGACGAATTCCTTTAATATAATGGAATAATCAGACAATTTACTGTTTCAGCTACATACATACATACATACATACATACATACATACATACATACATACATACATACATACATACATACATACATACATACTCCTTGGTTATGGTAGCAAGATCAATTATTTATTCAGTTCAACCAAAGAGCGAGACTGAACTTGTATTTGGCTTTATGTGGAATGCAGTACTGTTACGAATACTATCTTTATGCGTCTGATATATCTGTGTGGTGTTTAGTTATTAGAATGCACTAGTAATTTATTAAATATTAATGGTTAAGCCTCTGTTGTGAATTTTCTTTAAATTTTGTTGTGAGAATAAGGGTCAATAGACCCATTCAGTATTTTGAGATAACGTAATTTCCCTTTTTCAGACTACTGTATATAAAGTCCCATTTATTTGTTTTATGGTATTCTTTAATAGAAAAAATCGACAAAACTACCTTGAAAACCCACATTCTGTATTTTTCTTGTCTTTTGGTATTTTTCTAGCGTTAAAACCTGACTGTTTTAACCAATCACGCATGAAATAAAAGAGAATGTCTGGAGTCTTATCAGGTTTGTACTTTGTGAGATAAGATATGAGGGCATTGGCTTATGCAAGATCATTTACAGCTGAACCAACTAACCGCTTTTCACAAAGCATTTTTGGAGAGGGCGTGTTTGAAACTTTTAAATTGCTAACATTACGAAATTCATATCTTCGTGTGTTGTATACATACAGACATGCGTACGGGTAAGTCTTTCTTTATCTCTTTGGTACATACACACAAAAATATATACATACACACACATACATACATGTGTGTGCGTGCGTGTACCCTTAAGGTGATCTCATCATCAGACCTTTTGTGTGAATGTAGAGCAGTATTCTGTATTATGATTTTTTTTTATTTTGGTGCACAGTTGAGGCAATTGCCTCAGTATTCATTGAAGGGTTTTAAGTGTTGGAAGAACTGAACAATTCCAAGTGTAGGTTGATATTGATTCGCTGTTGGCGATTCCAGCTGTAAATGATGAAGTTTTTTGTTTATTTATAACGTAGTAGGATTGTAAGTAGGGATCAGAATATGTGAAATATTGAATGGTAAGGGATGTTTAAGTTTATATATCTTTGATTCATTTGTGGTAGGTGGAAGTCTCCTTGATCTGTAGTTTTTAATTTCAGATGATTAGACTTCCTTTTTAGTTGCATGGGTAGATCTTTATTGAGGTGCTGAAATTTTGAATATCACTGTCATTGCATTTAGTATATTAGCGTAATCCAATCTTATTGTGACACAAAAGCGTTATCTGCCCTGTCGTACTACGATGTTACTGCACGCTTCTTGCTTTCTCGCTGTTTTAGATATGTTATATATACTCGTACATTTTAGAGAATAAATGAAGAAACCCAACCTTTCACACTAAGTCGCGTCCTTTGGCCAGTGAACGCTGAGATGTAACACTGTCAGCACAAATGGATTTTTGAATGTTAAAGACATTCAGATTGTTGAGTGGATGTAATCTGCCATTTGAAGTCACTGTTCAGGTCAACAGGGGTACTATAAATTTTTCAGGGAGCGCGTCATGTCTGTCACCCCAACCCATCACACCACTGAAAAATCCACAGTACCCCCGTTGACCTAAACAATGAAGTAGTTATCAAATGATTAGTCAGCTTAGTGTTTCGCAGTCAGGGTAAAGAACTTGCTTAGCATTTGAAGGCTGAAGACCCTCTTGAACCAATTTCTGTAAGGGCACAAGGCTTATGGTAAATAAAGGAAGACGTATAGTAAGGTTATGGAAGCTAATAGTTAATGAGGTATGAGAATTATCGTAAAAGGCTGTGGAACAATGCAGATAATCCTATTGAGATCGTCAGGTGATCTACACGGAAAGTGATGATCCCCTCATAAAACAGTGCACGTTGGTAAGAGGTAACTCACCCCTGACAGGAAAGTGATACATATTCTGCCACACCTGATAAATATACGTTCTTTTTTATCGCTAGCATCACGTCAGCGATCATCAATCATTTTTCCACAGGTTGCCCCAATTCTCCTCTCTCTCTCTCTCTCTCTCTCTCTCTCTCTCTCTCTCTCTCTCTCTCTCTCTCGAGAGAGAGAGAGAGAGAGAGAGAGAGAGAGAAGTTGCTTGTGTTTCATATTTATTTAATTTTTCTTGCAAGCTTGCCTTCGCCGACGAAAAATGCGACAAAGGCTGTATTCTTTTATTTAGATCCCCCCCCCTTTTTTTTTTTTTACTTAATTTTGATTTAAAACTTATGTAAATGTTTGTATGGAATGTTTATTCTTGCACGTAATGGAGAGTGTTTGACTGTATTTTTTTTTTTTATTCATCGTCAAATGAAATGATTTTAAACGTCGCACGGTCTCTCTTACCCTTCAACGAGTGAAGATAGGAGCCACAGAAGTTGAGTAAACCAACCCGCAACGTACCATCCAAATTCTGTCTGCATCTGTAAGTCTCATGACCGATTAATAGATATTCAGGATGAATATTTGCTGCAGATTTCATGCAAATATTGAGTTTGTGTGGGCTGGCCTCCTAATCGTCTAAAGTGCCGTAGTTTGAAGTCTCAACAATATTCGCTCCCAGCTAAACTAGTGTTGGGAAGTTTTTACTTTGCGATTTTTTGTTTCATTTAACTATTATTATGAATTAAATAAAAAATCGTTCTAAAAATGATAATTTTAATCATTACTGGTAAGAAAAGGAAGTCATTATTATTCACTCTTATAAAGAGAGAAAATACGGATGCTATCTTTCCTGTGTGTTTTTGCATGTAGTTTGTAGATGCGTTTGTAATGTGCGCGTTTTTGTGATAACAGATGTACATTTTCCTTGCTACATATTCTATACTGATAAATGCCATGTTAGCTAGCACGAGAATAACCTTGGACTAGCAATCTCATTCATGAAATGCTGGCGCTAAAATTGAAAAGCAACACCTGAAAGCTACCATCTGTTATGAGGTAAAGACTGACAGCTTGTCGAAGCGTTCGCCTCAGTGCCGAGAGGTCCCAGTTCGAATACCAATCAAGCCGGAACGATTTGGGCTTGTTCCGTTAAATCCCATTTGGTTAAAGCGTTTCGCCTTTGTAGGAAAAAATCAGAGTCGATTCTCATACTTAGGACGGTAGTATCATAACGGAAAATCGTCACCACCTTCGCACATATTTATATTAGGTATGTATTTTTATCAATAATGTGTAATTTTGAATGCCAATTACATTCACCAAAAATCTTATGAATAATTGAAGCTTATATGGAGGAATCAAAATAGCGAATAATTAACATTGGTGGTAAAGGATCTTTGTCAGACGGTTTGGTTTCTTTCCTCTCTCTCTCTCTCTCTCTCTCTCTCTCTCTCTCTCTCTCTCTCTCTCTCTCTCTCTCTCTCTCTCTCTCTCTCTTGTTGTATCTTAGTCATGGAGATTTACATTTGTTTTATATTTATGTGTCTCTTAATATGTATACAGACACAATTAGCTTAATCCAAGGAGAAACTTGTCACTCAATACAACGTGACATGATGTCATCTTCATGCCACCACAAATGAGCTAGTGGGCGTAAATGGTGTTAGGGAAGGCGAGCAGAGTGTGTGGAAGAGGGTCTAATTTCGAGTCGGGTGGTGTATAGTTGCACCCCTAACAAGCCTTCCTCGCTGCTACTTTTGCCCCCACAAAAAATGTTGGTTCTCTCAAGAAAATTACCTTGTAAGCCCTGATAAGACATGGAAACATGGAAGAGGTCTGCCATTACTTGTTACAATCATTTGCGCTCTCTCTCTCTCTCTCTCTCTCTCTCTCTCTCTCTCTCTCTCTCTCTCGTTTAGTTCGAAGCGCAGTGTTGGTTTTATCGTTTTATCCCTTGCGATAAAAATCATAATACCATCGTAATTCAAAGCGCTATGGCCCTCTCATGGCTTTTATCTTTAAGGATTACCCAATTTTTCATCTGCTTTTTATTGCGTGAAACAGAGAAATGCCGTTTGGACGGGAACGGTGTAGATATCTGGTGGTATATGGACCTGTAACTCGAAGGGAAGAGGCAGGTGATGGACAGCCCGAGAGATATAACAAGGGTCACTGCATTCTCGGATAATTTCTGGGTCTTGGAAGATTTTCGTCATATAATTTTGTAAGAAACTATGATGTGTGGTTTGGTGCGTTCCAATTTCATGTTCTTTTTTCATGGTTGTTTCTTGTAAAACTATGAAATGCGTTTTCTTTCCTCATACTTTCAGCATGCATTTTCGTCTGGGCGTTGTTATGTTTTGGTAGAATTACTTTCACAGGGGAAGTATCCGCGGACTTTGTATTTTTCCTGATCAGAATTTTTGAGGATTGTCATTATTTTCGGTTATTGACATATTCTACAAATTCAAAACTCTCTTCATCCTGAATATGATTTTTTTTCTGTTCAATTAAATCACGCACAGTATTCAGAAATCTACCGTCACTGCTCGGATATCAGAATTTCAGAAGTTGCCACAAAACATAATCATGGTTAAACTCTTCCGCATTTGGGATTCCAGTTCACTTACGACCATATGTTGCCTTCTCAATGGTGGTCTTTTATTTGGGATCCCTTGAATTCCAACGCGTTATGCAAATGTTGCCGTCACCAGTTGGTTTGCGAAAGGGAGCAGACAAGACCCTGTTATCCAGTCGTCAGAAAGAGGATTGATTGACTGAACGCTATAGAATGGCATTACAACAACTATGATCATGTTGTTATGCCATTTTATAGCAACTCTTGTCAGCAAATATTTAGACATAAAAAAGGCTTGATGAAGTTTTAGTAAATTAAGATGACGGGAACGAAAAGTGAGCAATTGAAGACTGGGACATACGCCTTTACTATACCATCCCAAGTCTTTATTTCCACTTACCTTTGTCTATATATCTGGATGTAGGAAAAAAAAAAAAAGAAGGATCCTTGTGTTGTTCAGTGCTATCTTTATTATATCTAATGCCCATTTTTTACTTGCATTCTTTCAAGCTCGGATTAAAAGTCACTTGTGTTTGATATATATTTTCATGAGCTCATCATCGGAAAGCATATATTTTTATGCCCTTCTAGCTACAAGGAAGAATCACTTCGTATCTTTGGGTATAATGTTGGAATGGAGTAATTCTTTTTCAAGTTACTTGCATTATGATATACTTAATGTTAACTGATTCCCTTTCGTTACTTTTCTCATAACGTACTGTTACTGAACAAAGAGATATGGGTTATAAAACAAATTCTTCTTTTTCACTCGCTCTGTTCTCGTAATGTTCCTGTTACTCTCTAGACAGTTGACTTTCTGAGCGCAAGACGTATAGCGCGTCGTTATGAATTAATATTCAGTTGCTCAAATTAGATCCACAGTCGAGAAATGTTCAGATGTCTCCTACTGTGTTTTTAGTTGTAGTTAATGTACCATTCTCCAAATTATAAATTTATATCCCAAAGAAGTTTTCTGCAGTGATAGTTAGTTTAAGGCGATTAGAAATTACAAAGTAAGCTCTTTATGTAGATTTCTCAGCTTGGAGGCATTAACTAGTAGTAAAGAAAGTTAGAAGCTTAGGTTTTTTTAAAATCAAGCAGTAGAAAAGTTTCATTTCGAATGAATACCAAGTAAGAAATACACTTATACATAGATTGTATTTACTATGTAGCTACGGAGACTTCAAGACAATTTTGCAGTATGACCAGTGTGAGAATGTAATTGTTATCCTTTCATCGTCATCAGATTTCATGCGTCATAGATGAACAATAGCAAAAGAGAGTACACGGTGTGAATTATACAGTAGATAGCATGAGGTCACGGAGCGTTGTTTTTCCTTCACCCTAAGACGAACAACATGTGAGGCCCATATGTTTTCACATAAACAGCGAGCACGAGGACCCCAGACCAAGCTTGTTTATGTGTGTCTGTGCATCTGGCGAAAGAAAATGACCTTTATTGAGTACCACGGCATCCAGTGTGTTATTGCTGTAACTGGTCTCTCCTCTCGCCAACATTTATTCTGAGAGAAATCGAGGCTGCTTCGAGTATGGAGGGGCTTAAACTATGTTGAATAGAAATTCTGACCAGCCCCCCCCCGCCCCCTTCCCACAGCCCACTTTCTGTCTGTCTCCAGTATATATCTCCCATGTCGCTCCACTTCTCTAGGCACCACTCCGACGTCAATAATGGGTGCTGCGGTGACCCCAGTCTACAATAACCAATAAATAAAGTGACATTTATTGATCACGTAATAGTATCAAGTTATAAAGTCATATCCGCCCACCGTATTGAGTCCTATGATAAAGGCCATACGGGGTGTGTTTACATTCGAATATTTTTAGCAATCTACTAATGGTGTTGCTCGGGAATGGCTATCGTAAAAGAGGGGAGAATTGTCGTTGAGGTACAGTTTCATTTTTGTGATGGAAGTAATATGATAAGTTGCTCTGATGATGACGACTTAATGAGCAATATCTCTATAGAAGGATATTTTTGATTAAAATTTACGCCTGCTGTCATAGATCTTTGTGGTTTTTTCCTCCTGCGAACAAGTGTAATGCTCTTGAAATTGCTCGTTTGTTGGCATTTTTTTTTCTTCCGGAAAACAGGGGGGTGGGGTTGGAGGTGGGGGTGGGGTTGGAGGTGGGGGTGGAGTTAATATGGTTATTTCATCTGTCTGCCTTTCCATCTGTTTCCTCATTTGAGTTTATTTGACATTTACTCTGTCATCACGCTCCTCCTACAAGATGAAGGGATTTCAAAATTGGTTCATCTGTAGATGAGCATGAAGTGAGTCCGTCCGTGTTTTACCTTGTCATCATTAACCCTTCCTACCTCATGAAATAATTTCAGTCAAACTTTGCGCAGAAGTAGACATCATGCACAGATGAATGTCATCATAAAGTTTTTCTACACAGTTAAAGAGATCTAAGTCAAACTAGGCCCAAGAGTAGATTATTAAGCCTAGAAGATGTTCATGATGGGAGATCGTCTGCTGCTCGTTCTTCTGCCTGTCAGCACATCTGTCACTTGCTTTGGTATGCAAAGGCTTTGCAATGGTGGAAATATGGTTACAAATTCTTTAGCAGATGCATGTAACTTTGGGCTTACCGTTTAAACAGTATGAGATAATGACTTCTCATCTAACGAGCATATTACCCTAGTAAAGTCCTCTCAGATAGCACCGAGGCTAGGGACTTATTTTGATCCCGAAATTCATATTAAGACTAGTTGTTATGACGGGTATTTGTTTTTCTCAAATACGTCTTGTCAGGAGAAAATTGTGGTAGATATTTACTTTTGCAAGAATTATCATGTTGTCTTACTCTATCTGTCACCAGTCGGAGAGAGGAGTATTGACTAACATTACTCACAGAATGCTTCTTTTCCTTATAAATACTCTCGATTTAGCTCCTCCAAGGTTGGAACTTTATTCTCAAAACTCATGAAAAGCCAGTATTAAACCTCTTTAATGGTGAGGTCAACACCTTTGGAGGATAGCAGTATCAGATATATTCATATGTATATAAAATCTACTGGGTACGTTTTTCATTAGATAATTATGTATTGTAATATCCGCAAATGTTGATGTATTTATGGGTCTAATGGTCTAGGCGAAAAAGACACTTGCTTCACGAACCAAGATAACCTGGGCTCAAATCCCAGGCAAGAACAAAGCGATATGGAAACGTTCTTAAGACTCACTGTATCTGAGTTGTATTAAGTAGAGAATTCTGTGCCTGGTTGTGAGCTAACTAGAGTGAGTTGTAGCCAGGATGGAGATGGGTCGTTGGGTCTAGCAGCATCTCAGAAAACTAGCTGACGATTGGGGACGGAAAGTGGAAAAGTAGTATGGTGAAGTATATTATAGACTTTAACATATATATATATATATATATATATATATATATATATATATATATATATATATATATATATATATATATATATACACACACACATACACACACACATATAGAGAGAGTTTGCTTCTTGATTTAAGTTTATTATATGTATCTCTGTTGGCATTTATATCCGCGTACATTAGATATACTATAAACACGGTTTACACATTTAAGATGAGATCCGGTTCACCTGGTTTTATTGTGCTCGTAATGGATTAAGTATTATATATTATAATCTTTTTATTAATTTATATGACAGATTTCCCTTGGTTGCTTTTGAATAAAGGAGCAGTGAAGTTCCGCCTTGGAAGGCCGTCAGAACCATTCAATAAAACCTGTCCAGCTGGATTATTCGGGATGATAAAACCTGCTCTTGGCTGACCGGTGGTCGACACGCTGAAGAGAGAGAGAGAGAGAGAGAGAGAGAGAGAGAGAGAGAGAGAGAGAGAGAGAGAGAGAGAGAGAGGAACTTTTATTTTAGCCCTCGTCCAGTATATACATATACCGTTAGATCCTGACATGTGCATATGATTAAATATCCAGCTACTTCCTGCAGTGTATATATCTAGTAGAGGTATGGCTTGCTTTCATGTTCCCAAGTTAATGCCGTCGGTTTTCCTTCGTTCTGTCCTGCACGTTTACACGTCAATCTCGGACTACAAATGAACTGGAAATCGTCTTCTGTTCATTTGCGCATCGTACCAAACAAGCAGGAGAGATGATTTCCAGGTTTGTGCTGCCCTCTTTGTAACGGAACTGAAGCTTCCTGCAAGTGGAAAAATCTGAATTAAATTTCAATCTTGTTGAAAGCACAGTCTTTCTTTCTAGATAAATGTCTTATTGTCAGTGATTAAGCGTAACGCCACATTGCTGTTTTGCACCTTCATACATTTCATATTGATTAAAAAATGCCTGCTGTGAAGGAAGAGTATTTATATTTCATTAACGTCGCTTGGAAATTTGAAAGAGTAACAGGCACGTCTTGCGCATGCCTTTCATCTCTCTGAGAGTTGTCAGTCGCGACACTTGTCGGTTTTCCTTGCGCGTTTTAAAATGTAAACTAATTTCATTCGTAGTCAGGGAAGAAGTAATCTTGATAGTATCGATTATTCATGTGGACTTCGGTGACATACAACTCCATACTTAGAATATCTGTAAAAGCAGAAGGAGCACCAGTTTGTTTAAGATAATTTTTAAGTGATGTGTGTGAAAATTCAAGGAACACTGGCTACTGGAGGATTCAAATGTAATATTGTAATTGTAGGCTAATGTAACGTGTACACTGAACATTTTTAGGTTAAAGATAAAAAAAGTAAATGAAACAGAATTATGTGGAAATGACTCGGAGACAAACATCTCTTGAGATTCTCAGACTTTTTACGAATTTTTTTTGACGAATGTATGATGAATGGCTGGGATGCCCTCCAAACATTCAGCCTGCTTAGCATTCAGTGCAAGGCTTAAGACCTTGAAAAGCTAAATGGAGGTTGGCATTGTTACAGGAGAGCGTTGGCTATATTAGAAAGCGCGAGATGAACTTCAGTTTAGGTAGGGACTCAATGTGATGATAGGAGACCGTTGCTGTAATCCCATAGTTTGCTGTTTATGGAAACATGGCTTCGATATTTCTCTTTGTTAGCCACCACCAGAACTGACATGTGTTAATTTTTTAAAGTTGGTCGCGAAGCACCGTATTCAGTTAATAATGTATAGCTTTTAATTATTGTGAGGTAGAGGAACGGAACAGGATTCGACTATACGAGCTTTATAATTAGAAAGTAAGACGTGTAAAATGACATTAAAGGTATTATTAGTGTTTTTATTTGCGCTCTGTCTCTCTCTCTCTCTCTCTCTCTCTCTCTCTCTCTCTCTCTCTCTCTACACACACACACACACACACACACACACACACACACACACACACTTCATGTCTTGATAAGCTGTATAATGTAGTGAGTGTAGCTGCTATCTGATTCTTCGTTTTGATTTTCTGTTTCAATTCGGGCCCACTGTGACAATTATGAGCTCCTGATATGTTCTTTGCTGTTTTCATCAGTGCAGGGATGCAAGTGAATAATTTCATTATGGATTATAGGAAGTGATTTATTGTTATTTCAGTAGTGATCGCAGCGACGAGTACAAAACGGCGACGAATTGAAACATTAAACTCATTACAACGAACATTGTGCCAAAGTGAATTAAATACTTATTCTGGTCTTAAAGACATTGATCCTTGTCATTTATAATCTCAAAGGAAAATCCTTTGGACAACAACTACAAAGAAAACGTGTTGGACAGCTGCAGCAAGGACTGCAACCGGAGATAAACCTTTTACAGAAAATACAAGAACAGTAAACAATCCTGAAAGCCTGTAGGTTCCAATTTATCGATACTGGTAATGGAACTAAAAAGGAATATGATTAGAATAAAATCGCCATTGCCACTTAAATTCTGTCTGAAGGACATTAGAATAAGTACTGTCAGTATGATAGCCAGGAACTAATGGGTTGTTCTAAGGGATGGAATTTTACGGGGAAATCATTTACTCTGCCTACACAAAACCCCAGCTAAATAGCAATAAAAGAAGAAGCGTGTAGAGAAGACATCAGCAAAAACGGCAAGGCTGTAGTTAGAACAGGGGAGAAAGGAAAGATATCACTAAAGAAAGTCATCGTGTTTGTAAAATCCTCTCCAAATGCAGAGAGAGAGAGAGAGAGAGAGAGAGAGAGAGAGAGAGAGAGAGAGAGAGAGAGAGAGAGAGAGCGCATCATCTGTACAGGTGGCTCATTGATTGTATTTTGAATTAACATGCTTTTTTGTTCTTGTGTGCAATAAAAGTTAACCCATTGTAAACTGTTGTCGTCTTATATGTTTACTACGAATCCAGAGGGCAACACCAGGCGTCTAATTCCATTTAACACCTTGCCACACTTACGCACCACTTTTGGGCAAGGGTCCGGGCTGGCGTAATACCGGCTTAATATAAACCAGCTACCAACCAACCCATAAGAGATTTTTGTTGCATATATTTGAGATATTAAGTTATTCAGTGAATCTGCCTGTCTTTAACTACCCATTGTTAACTAGGGAAAGAAGAAAGTATATGGAAAAAAAAGCAAGCAGTAGTCACAAAATAATTAGGGTGGAAGTAGCAATAAATTGATATGTATATATATATATATATATATATATATATATATATATATATATATATATATATATATATATATATATATACGTATTATCCGTGTATGTACATTAAAACCATTTGCTTATCAAGATGGTTCAGAGTGAGCTAATGATACTTGTAACGCAACTTTAGTTAAAAAAGTAAAGCACCATAGTTCTCTAGGCATGTATTTGAAATATTCCAATTAGGAATACTTGAAATGCGTAACTCGATAGCTAGGATGTGCTTTTGACCTAAAGTTATCTTTTACGGAACGAGTGTCTGTTCCATCTGTTCAGTGGTAATCAGACTGAAAAGGAATAAATGACGTGATAAAGCCTAACCATGCTTTTCTGAAACACAGCTTAGTTGCCATTGGAGGTTAATCCCTGAAGCCTTTCAACAGGGAATCTAACGTATGGAGAATCATAATACTAATGTGAATGGCCATGCATATTTTTATACCTGAGAGACTGGAGTAATCAAAATTGGCCTATTTTAGGAAGTACTCGTCGGATTACGACTAAATTAACAAAATGATCTAGAGGACTGATCGAAATCCAGAAGGAGCCGCCAATAGAAGTTAAGACATACGTACATACATAAAACACACACACACATATATATATATATATATATATATATATATATATATATATATATATATATATATATATATATATATATATATATATATATATATACTCTGTATATATATATGGAGAGAGAGAGAGAGAGAGAGAGAGAGAGGTACCTCTGTATTTCAAGTTGTTTGACCGGAGGTAATTGTTTATTTTTCCCCACCTCTTCCCACTTAACCATTGAATATATTAGAAGATGCATTGCGATGGAATAAAGTAGATTTTTATTTAATTAGGCTATATGCAACTCTTTTCTCAATACAAGTTGTCTATCATTGTTCCTGCTTTTATTGCGCAAAGCTTTAACTTAACCCACTACCTGGCCTCAAGACTAGGTCTGGATGCATTTAGTAGGCTATTTCCTGGACTGCTTTCTATTTCGCGTGTAATAGTTTTGTAGTGTACTTTCGTAATCGTTGTTGTAAAATGTTCTTTTTCTCATAAGTTGTATACTTTTCCTTGTATTTCCTATATATATATATATATATATATATATATATATATATATATATATATATATATATATATATATATATATATATATAAATGTATGTATGTATGTATATGTGTGTGTGTGTATGTTCCAGCATAACGTTGAAACGCATTGAGTAATTTCAACCAAACTTAGTATACATATGACTTACTATCTAGGAATCAGCACTGTGGGTGTAAGACATCACTGGCACCAAGGGGCACCAAAGGGCACCAAAGGGGCTCGGGGTGGGAAGGGCAGGGTTTCCTTGAAACGGGGGTGGGGGTTGGGAAGGGGTTGACAGAGAGAGAGAGAGAGTGAAAGGGAGAGGAAGTGAGAGTTAGAGTAGAGGGGGTATTAGGTAGGAGAGAGAGAGAGAGAGAGAGAGATCAGAGGTGTTAGGGAAGAGAAAAAAGGACCTTACAGACCTTACAGTTCGTGGGGGTTGCCCCAGGAGGTCCTTCAGTGTGAGGCACCTCTGATGTCTACCAGAGAATTGCTAATGCATCTTCCGGTATATTTTGCATCTTCCAATCTTGGGTGGTCTGGGATGCAGCTTAGATATTTGTCGAGCTTATTCTTAAACACATCTACGCTCACTCCTATGTTCCTCAGATGAGCTGGTAACGCATTGAATAGACGCTGCATTATCGATGCTGGCGCGTAGTGAATTAATGTCCTGTGTGCTTTCCTTAGTTTTCCTGGTATAGTTTTGGGCACTATTAATCTACCCCTGCTTGCTCTTTCTGGTATTTTTAGCTCCATGATGTTTTCGGTAATTCCTTCTGTCTGTTTCCATGCCTGTATTGTCATGTAGCGTTCTCTTCTCCTTTCGAGACTATATAATTTTAAGAATTGTAGTCTTTCCCAGTAGTCAAGGTCCTTAACCTCTTCTATTCTAGCTGTAAAGGAGCTTTGTACACTCTCTATTTATGCAATATCCTTTTGGTAGTGTGGGTACCATATCATATTGCAATATTCAAGTGGACTACGTACATACGTTTTATAAAGCATAATCATGTGTTCTGCTTTTCTTGTTTTCAAGCACCGGAACAACATTCCCATTTTTGCTTTGCATTTTGCCAATAGTATTGCTATTTGATCATTGCATAACATATTCCTATTCAACATCACACCAAGGTCTTTAACTGCTTCCTTATTTGTGATTGTCTCGTTATTAGGTCCCCTATATGCATATAGCATTCCTTCTTTATCACCATAATTTATTGATTCAAATTTACCAGAGTTAAATACCATCCTATTTACCTCTGCCCACTCATATATTTTGTTTAGGTCTCTTTGTAGCGAGTTCCTATCTTCATCACAAGTAATTTCTCTACTTATTCTTGTGTCATCGGCGAAACTTCTCACTACTGGGTCCTTAACATTACTATGTCTGCAGTCATAATAACAAACAGCAATGCAGCTAACACCGTACCTTGTGGCACACCAGATATTACCTTAGCTTCATCCGATTTCTCATCGTTTGCAATCACTATCTGTTTTCTGTTTTGCAAAAATTCTTTTATCCATCTTCCTACTTTGTCCACAATATCATGTTTTCAATTTTTTTTCACTAATATATTATGGTCTACCTTGTCAAAAGCTTTTGCAAAGCCTAGGTAAACCACATCTGTATCTTTTTTGTGTATCATATTTTTATATATGTTTTCATGGTGGACTAAAGTTGGGTTTGTGTACTTTTTCCGGGTACAAAACCATGTTGTCCTATATTAAACAAACTATTTTTCATTAAATGTTTCATTATATTTTTCTTCATTACCCTTTCATACACTTTCATCATATGCAATGTTAGACTCACAGGCCTATAATTACTTGCCTTTAGTCTTGATCCACTTTTGAAAGTAGGGGTAATATATGCTAATTTATGTTCATCATAAATCTTACCTGTATGTACACTTTGTCTTAATAATATTGCGAGCAGCTTTGCGTTAGAATGAGCTACTTTAACAAAATGGCAGGGACGCCGTCTGGTCCGGCTGCTGATCCATTTTTATTAAACAAACTATTTTTCATTAAATGTTTCATTATATTTTTCTTCATTACCCTTTCATACACTTTTATAATATGCGATGTTAGACTCACAGGCCTATAATTACTTGCCTCTAGTCTTGATCCACTTTTGAAAATAGGGGTAATATATGCTAATTTATGTTCATCATAAATCTTGCCTGTATCTACACTTTGTCTTAATAATGTTGTGAGTGGCTTTGCGATAGAATGAGCCACTTTAACAAAATGGCAGGGACGCCGTCTGGTCCGGCTGCCGATCCATTTTTATTAAACAAACTATTTTTCATTAAATGTTTCATTATATTTTTCTTCATTACCCTTTCATACACTTTCATAATATGCGATGTTAGACTCACAGGCCTATAATTACTTGCCTCTAGTCTTGATCCACTTTTGAAAATAGGGGTAATATATGCTAATTTATGTTCATCATAAATCTTGCCTGTATCTACACTTTGTCTTAATAATATTGCGAGTGGCTTTGCGATAGAATGAGCTACTTTAACAAAATGGCAGGGACGCAGTTGGGTACGGCTGCTGATCCATTTTTAATTTCATTAATAGCCTGCACAATATCAGCTTCATTAATATCTATGTCCGATAAATATTCACTATTTTCATCTCTTATTTCTGTATCATTATCTTCATTATCAATTCTAGGTGTAAATTCTCTTTTATATCTTTCTGCTAATATGTTGCATATTTCCTTTTTTTCATTCTAACATTAATCGCCCTTCAGTTCTTAGAGGGCCTATTTCTACTCTTCTTTTATTCATGTTTTTCGCATATGAGTAAAATATTTGGGGGTTTTGCTTGATATTTTGTCGGGTCTTTTCTTCTGAGTCCCATTTTTCATTTTCTTTTTTATAATCTTTTGCTCTGCATTTTCTATCTTACTTTTTAGTCTATCACTTTCCATGCATTCTTTTCTTTTGCAAGATCCTTCTGTCTCTTGGTATGCATGACTGATGTT
>NC_089759.1:25166656-25174156 GCF_040412425.1 Macrobrachium rosenbergii
TTTTAGATAATTGCTCTTTTAAAACTTTTTTATTTATTAATTTTTTAACGTAAAGTCTGAGACCGAACAAGGCTACCCATAAGAAACTTGTTAATGGAAGCACTGAAGAGGGCAGAAAATTCCAGTGTGGAAATGAATGGTATCACAGATTAGTTAAACAGGGTGACCCTCCGGTTTGCGATTCCTAGCGTTTAACTAGTCATTGTAGTCTCTGACACTGTTGTTTCAAAGCCAGAGTCAGAGTTGTAACATCTGGAACATTTGAATACTCATGCAGTATGCATTAGGTATCATCATGAGGAGAGAGAGAGAGAGAGAGAGAGAGAGAGAGAGAGAGAGAGAGAGAGAGAGAGAGAGAGAGAGAGAGAGAGAGAATTCCAATCCTTAAAATTGTTTGCTTAGCAGAGCTGAAACAGCCAGAGGAATTCATTCCCATTTACATGTTAATGCAATTAACTGTTTGTTTTCCTAATAGGTTTCCATAATTCATGTGAGCTCTGAGGTGAATTGTAAATCCGCTTAAGGATGTTAGGACGACTTGCAGATCCTCCTTAAGGAGTAGCCAAATTTCTCACTCTTTTCCTCTGATGAACATATTCCGATACTCAGCATTGGTTTGAGGACGGTAGTGGGAAAATTGAGAAAGATTCAAAATCGGGAAATTCACTCATTTTATTTGTTGCTCACGTATCTCCGTCCTTTTGTATAAGTGTATTATGAAATAGATTGGTGTTAATGTTTAGTGTTGCACTGTAATAGCTAGCAATACAGCTTTGAGTTATAAACCAATGCAAAAAATGTAAGCCTACTGTGTAATAGCTAGCAGTACAACTTTAAATATGTGTATACACTCGATCGGTGACCGCCCTATAGTTCGAAGGCCCGATAGTCCGAAGGTCCGATAGTCCGAAAGTCAGCAGGCCCGATAGTCCGAAGGTCCGATAGTCCAAAAGTCAGAAGGCCCGATAGTCCGACGGACTGTAATCAGCCCCCCACCCCTCCATAGCTAATACGGCAAAATTGTAACCAGTAAACACCCATAAAAATACCAACCTACGACTATCGGACCTTCGGACTATCGGGCCTTCGGACTATCGGGCCTTCGGACTAACGGACTGTAATCCACTCGATCACACACTCACACACATATTAGTGTATGTAATTCTAATGGCCACAATGCCCTCTTAACTTCTCGAATTCTTCGCGCTTTTTTGGATATGCTTGTAACTACGAAGCCGTAACATCCAAACGCAAGAAATTGAAGAGACTGTGATTGCCGGTCGCGGGAGACGAACCCGCGTCACCATAACCACAAGGAGGTCACGTTAAGAGGGCATTGTGGCTATTAGAATTACATGTGTCTGGTAAAAGTGACCAGTAGATTCTACATATTAGTGTATATATAATATATAATATATATATATATATATATATATATATATATATATATATATATATATATATATATATATTATACATATATATATGTGTGTGTATATATATATATACCCATATATATGTATATAAACTTACATGTGTGTGTGCTCGAGTGTATACACATATATTTAAAGCTGTATTACTAGCTATTACACAATAGGCTTACATTTTTTGCATTAGTATATAACTCAAATTTTCACCAAAAGAATGAATATTAAAAGCACCAAAATAAACATATCTATTAGATGATTGGTAACGGGACTGTAAAATAGATACACCTGCATGACAAGCGTACAAGTAAACAATATGGCAGACGAGCAAACGATGGAAAATTGTCTTGTTGAAGGAAAGGTTCAAAAGCGATTGGGGAGAGAAGTAACTGGTCTTTTGTATAAGGGTTAAGTATACCTTAGTTTTACCAGACCACTGAGCTGAATAACAGCTGTCCTAGGGCTGGCCCGAAGGATTAAACTTTACGTTAAAGGTGGCAGTGGAGAATGCAAGAATGATATGGGTACAACACTGTTGAATATACCAGGAGGATGTATGGTAGGATTTTTATTGGTCAGGCAAGGCGGATGACAGAAATTTTGATAGGAGAAGAACTGTGTGGGTTTCGATATGGAAGTGGGTGCATGGATCAAGTGTTTTTTTTTTTATAAATGGTTTGAGTTAGAAGTTTGTAAGTAAAAGGAAGATGCTGGATGTGACATGCATGGTCCTGAAGAATGCTTATCACAGAATTGAGAGAGATGCAATTTTGAGGTTGATAATACGTGGTATAGGTGTGAATGTGGCAGTTATCACTGCCCTTTCTATTCTCGGAAGCCACCCTTCATTGAGGAAAAGGTTCAATATAAATGTGTGAAGACATATATATATATATATATATATATATATATATATATATATATATATATATATATATATATATATATATATATATATATATATATATATATATATATATATCATGCATTATGACAACACTAATATTCATAACTAGTAATGATCGAGAAAAGGAAATGGCTCTGTATTGAAGTTTTAACAGTAAGATTTTGAACCTCCTGAGGCCCCCAATAACGAATTTTTCTGTATTACGAAGTGCAGCTGTTGTTAAGAAACAGGATAGCATACCTTTTCTCTTAATTTTTAATCTCCCCTTTTTCCGAAGGCTGCCTGGCACTTTTTTCCTCTTCTCTTTTCCTTGATATTGAAAAGTTTGGTTAGGTAAAGACATCACGTCTGCTGTATTTTCAACATACGCGTAAAAGAGACGTTATATGACAGGCTTGTGCAATTTGGTATACAAAATATCTCGAAAATCATTATGCTGTTGGAAAATTATACCGATGAAATCGCTGTATACACAAGAGAAGATGGTAATGACACTAAGATGCAAGCTTTCATAGTAAACCTAACCTTGTCACCAGTTGATAGACCACCTAGTGTTATCGAAGGTGCCACTGAGATATTAAAAATCTCAAGAAACTTTACAGCTATTGTTATACTATTCTCTTTCATGTCCAGTGTTATCTTTTGAACTTTCAAATTTCTGCACAGGTTTCTGATAATTTTTCAATAAGATTGTTATCAGAGACTGTTAGAGAAGAGTTGATTGATTTATTTCTGTCAAGTGTCGTTAACAACAGTGGTTTTCGACGCACGCATGCCAGAGAGAGAGAGAGAGAGAGAGAGAGAGAGAGAGAGAGAGAGAGAGAGAGAGAGAGATTTTACTTTACGCTTTATCATGACCTCGTCCAATTTTTAAATCATATCTTCAAAAATTACACAGCATTCGTACACCTGTTTTGCATTAAACCGTTCAGTAACGCCAATTCCTACAACTTTCTTCTTGGATGTATGAGTTTTTTCTGTACACACACACACACACACAAACACACACACACACACACAAAGTCGCGCAAACACATTCACGCACACCGTGCGCAGAGAAACTCGATTGATACAAACTATCCAGTTGGATGAGGTGCTTAATAGTATCCTTCTCGTTTGCTGTTACAGTGATTAAAGCTTGAGTCTTCTTACCTGGAAAAGGCGGCGAGTACATGAAAGAGTATAGTATAAATATTTTTGAAGACTGGATTATTATTATTATTATTATTATTATTATTATTATTATTATTATTATTATTATTATTATTATTACTGAATAAGTAAAATCCACAGCTTTGTTTGCAATGCATTACAAATGTTTATATTAAAAAAAAGTTGAGAAATTTCGAAAGGCTGGGCCTGTCGCATTTTTAACCAAAAACACCAGTTTCACGAAAAACAAAACTAGTGGCAGCAAAAAAAAAAAAAAAAAAAAAAGAACCGCGCGTATCAGAAAGAGATTATTCCTTACTTTAATTCAGATATTTATGCACTTTTATGACAATTGCTTTGAAGTATTTCTGCAGTGTGATTGCTGTTGTTGCTTTTGTTGACTCCAACAAAGAAACACTTCAAAATATTCCTTTCGGAATGTGTTGAAAAGTGGTGACCTTACTTGCTGCGATGCTAGTTTACGTAACATATTCGCTCATTGATAAAATGTGAAGAATTGTTAATGGCAGCCTTCGAAATCTGTTTAGTTTTGATTTTGAATAATGAAAGGTAATAAGAGAAACGTTACAGTGGCCTAAGAACTTTTTTCTTTATTCATTTATTGCTGTTGTTGTTGATCTATAGCTTTATCTGTTGTCAGTATTATTAAAGATTTAGTTCGGTGTTGGCTCTTTCTTCGTCTTTGCTCTACTTTTATCACACGTGGGCTCACTGTTCTGTGTAAGTACACTGTGGCCTCGGCGAAGTCTAAGTTCCCTGGGACACGATAATTAAACCCTCAGGTTCGTTGTCAGGGGATACGGTACAGTCAAGCGCTGTTTTTATATTTTGATTTTTAACAGTCTTATTATTCTCTTTTACAGGTAAGTTGCTGTAATTCTGATTTGAAAGCCAGGAAGATTTTCGAGGTTGAATGTGAGTATAATTATTGTATCATTATCAGTATTATCATGACATCTGTCAACGAAGTTGGGAGAAGGTTATGCTTTCAGCCATACATTTGTCTGTGTCTGTGTGTGTGTATGAGCAGCATATTTCAAGGCCTTTCGAACATAAGTTTATGAAAATCGCGATATATTTGGTAGGTGAACTCGGAAGGATTAACTTTTTGGGGGACATTACCTAAAAATTGACGAATTTTTGCCATAGAAAATATCTCACCCAAAATTAGGATTTTGAAGGTTTACGTACTTCACAGTAGGGTGCATATTTCTAATATGGTTATTGCTATTGCAACTTCTATTGCTTGTATATATAGTGAATAGATGTGTTCGTAGGTATAAGTGGTGTTGGTGAAGGTACACTCCCGTCTCTATTATTCTCGTCTTCAGGTAATCATCATATTACTTACTGACAACATCACTGAATTGCAATTTTAGTAACTCTGACCAACATTTCAGGGTCACAGCATGAAAATGGCAAAACGTGAACATCAAGTGAACTTTTTAATGGAAGGTGAATAAACAATAATTTTTCTAAATCAGTTGATGGACAGTTTTGCGTTTTTACTGCTCACCCTAAAATAAAAGAGATAAAAAAAACTTAATACAGTTTTGGGAGAAACGGCAACTTAAATAACGTATATGAATGTGTCGAGTAATTCTCTGTAGTATCAGGTTTATGGCGGTTTCAGAGTTGTGTTTCCACCGAGGCATATTGGTTTAAAATTCTAACACGCCCTATACTCTCCCACAGCTATGCTAGGACTATGAGAAATATATATATTTTTACCTTCGACTATATTTTACCGGGCTTTGAATGCAATATAAATGCAATTTTGGAAAAATCATAAGAAGTAAGATTTTTATTTGCAGGTCATAAATGTACTTTTTGTTTATCAGTGCAGCTGGTTTTTATATGTATGATATATTTTACCAAGTGGCATTACCAAAATAAAAAGAAAATTTTGCAAATTTGCTTTTTCCTTAAAGGAGTATGGAGCCAGGGAAGCTCACTGTTTAAACTTCAAAATATTTTAACGTACAGAATTTTATATATAATTGTTAAAAAGTCAAATGAGGCCTTTGACGTGGTTTTCAATGTCAAGTCTGTTAAAGAAAACTGATTTGAGAATACGCCTTTCGATAGATAACAATCCCTAAGCAAAAATGCGATACAGAGAAGATACTAACTGTTTCTTGCAACATTTTGTTGTTGCTGAATGATCTATAAATAACATCAAATTCCTCTTCATATCTTGTCAGTTCATTAAGTTTGTAAGCTTTCGGGGTATGCTGGAATAGCATTCTTATTTCAAAACTCCTGGGTCAGTTTTACTCGAGGTAGGAAAGTTTCTCCATAAAATGTAAAGGTCCGTGGCACACTGAGGTTCGCCTGGATTTTAAGTTTAAAAAAAAAAAAGATTTGAGGTTCTGTGATTCTCATGATCTCCTTCTGAATGATAGCCTGTGGTTGGAAGGGTAACCAGTGGTGTTGTCACCCCTGTAACTTAAATGAATGAGTCAATCGATCTTCAGTTATCAAAAAAAAAAGAAAAGAAAATAGACTTATCTGTGTATTTCACGTCAAATATGAATGAAAATTCTTTTGGTTATTTTTTAGGTATCATTGTGTAATATTCCAATGACGGCATAGTATTCTCAAAAGATTACAAAATGCGGAAGTAAAGTTCAATTTTAGTTTTCTGTAAAAGAAAACTATTGTGCCGGCTTTGTCTGTCCGTCCGCACTTTATTCTGTCCTCACTTTTTTCTGTCCGCACTTTTTCTGTACACCCTCAGATCTGAACAACTGCTGAGGCTAGAGGGCTGTAAATTGGTATGTTGACCATCCACCCTCCAGTCATTAAGCATAACAAATTGCAGCCCTCTAGCCTCAGTAGTTTTTTTTTTTTTTTATTTTATTTAAGGTTAAAGTAATCCATAATCGTGCTTCTGGCAGCGATGTAGGATAGGTCACCACCGGACCGTGGTTAAAGTTTCATGGGCCGCGGCTCATGACACCGAGACCACCGAAAGATAGACCTATTTTCGGTGACCTTGATTATACGCTGTAGCGGCTGTACAGAAAACTCAATTGCGCCGAAGAAACTTCGGCGCATTTTTTACTTGTTTAATTTCGTTAACGAATACAGGACAATCATAATTTCGTTATAGAAAGCGCATAGAAGTAGTAAATCAATTTGTTTTTCTAGAAAAAAAGTTTACTCGCTGTTTTTTCTGTTAATGTTAAACTGAACTCGACAAGAAGACAGAAACTATCAGGCTATTGGACGGAAATGCCTAATACGCTTCGCATAATGATAATGATACGTTTCGATAATGATACATTTTGATACCTTTTGATAATGATATAATAATACGTTTTGATAATGATATAATGATACGTTTTGATAATGATATAATAATGATAACTGCAATAATATCTGTTGAATGGTCGACATTGCGCTAAAGTTCAGTCGTATTCAAAAGCACCGGTTCTCTTACCACCGTTGCTACCACTAGGATACGGAACAGAAATAAGATATACCATACTTCCCCAATTTGTAGACTTCATTTTATAAGTATTTCATGAGGAAATGTTAGAAGAAGTTCATTTTACAGATGTTTCAAAGGAAACTGATCACGCAGGCTCAGGCACTTTTTCCCTTTCTGGGTGTGCCCGCATCCTCCTTTTCTCGGTGGCAAACCCCCTTTAAGTACTCCCGCCTGATGGAAATCTAGAACTCTACCAAACATTGACCGGCCAACATTATATATAACATTAATATTGAGGATCGCTTCCGTCGCTAGAGAGATAAAGCGGTCGTGGTATTTTGCATGTAGTGGCTTGTTGATGAGTAAATACACACACACACACACACACACATATATTTTTCCACTTATAGATGCCAATATGTTCCCACGAAACTTTTGTTGACATAAGCAGGGGATTAGGCTTTGGGTGGCTATTCGACTACAGTAGGTCGCAGCATGGGGAGAAAAGGCCATGGAGTGGGAACCTCATCACAAAATATTAGCTGACGATCCCACAA
>NC_089759.1:25179156-25199156 GCF_040412425.1 Macrobrachium rosenbergii
ATACACTAATATACCTCCCATGTCTTATCAGTTAGTCTTTTGGATCTGGGACATGTGTGAATTTTGAAAAAATATGCGCGTGCACGCACGTAACGCAGTCGAGCTAGCAATTTATCAATACTGTTCAGGGCATACTGTCGTTTTTTTTTGTTGGGCGTTTGTTAATAAACGAATTGCAGTTTCAGTGTAAAGGCATCGATGCAAGAACAATTCCACTGTGTCTGACAGCATTGTTTAAACTTTCAATTCACTTCAATTTGTTTTCTGTTTTTTGAATCCAAGTTACGGCCCAGCTGGATGATGCAACTAAGGGGTGTATTTTAAAAGTCGTTTCGATATTTTCCTGTATGTATGCTGTCAGATGTGTGCAACGGTGTAATAATTTGTATTCTGGATTTTTGTTTGATTTTCATTGGCGATTTTTTCGAATACTAACGTTACTTCTTACACTATAATGAATCCCTACCTGTTTATGTAATTTTATTCGAAGGAATAGTGTATGCGTTGGCATGATGATGTAAGAACGAAGAAAATGTAGTAGTTTTATTGCATACGTATATAATATATATATATATATATATATATATATATATATATATATATATATATATATATATATATATATATATATATATATATATATATATATATATATATATATATATATATATATATATAACATTACAGAGTATAATGTGCGTATTAATTCACTTTATGTCCGGACTCTTCTTCAGTTTTATCTTTCATTCATATATTATATATATATATATATATATATATATATATATATATATATATATATATATATATATATATATATATATATATATAAAACATATGAATGAAAGAGGAAAGCTGAAAGAAAGAGATGTTGATTAATATGAATGAAAGAGAAAGGCAGAAAGAAAGAGATATTGATTGTTCTTACATATGAAAATAATCGTCAGTCGTAAGAACTGATGCTGCCGATGTCGAAGTAGTGGCTAGAATAAAGGATTCGATGGAATCATTACTGCAAATACGATATTTAACTGCTCTTCCTTTACCCATTAATATTACAGCTTCTTTGCTGTTCCCTTCGCTACTATTCGTTGCCATGTTTTTTTGTTTTATATTTCTTTGTTTTTGTAGTACCACTCTTAATTTCCGGAATTTTAAAGGAAAATGGACATTGTCACGGGAGACCTTTTGGGGGATGAGATATTTGCCATGGGAGAAAAATGGGAGAAGGTCTCCTGACTAAGTTGCCCGGTAGCTGTTGGTTCTGCATTTCTTCTCTTGTCTTTCAGGAGGTTTTGCCTTCCTGTTCAGAATTCTTTTAACGTCCACCCGTGTTCTTAGTCATGTTTTGTTATGGTATGGTCCTCCATGAAAACGTGGACTTGTAAGCTCTCCAGTTTTCACACCAGATGCTGCAATCTTGTTGTCTTGCGCGCGGTTTATATTCCTACGTCTTTTTCTGCTGTCTTAGACCTTGTGGCCATTCTTCCATATCTAGGGTTGTCTTGGGCGTGGCTTCTATTTATCTGCCTCATCCTGTTGTCGTAAGTGTGGTTCCCATTTATTTTAGTTCTTCTGGTTCTCTTAGGTTTAGTTTTTGTTCTCATATCTCCTGAATCTCTTAGGCATCATTGATGCTGTTCTTGCTTTTCCTGTTGTCTTGAGTTTAGCCACCACCTGTCTCATCCTCCGCTATGCCCTACCCGAGGTCAAACGAAGTATTGACTTTGAACTACAAAAGCTTAATTACATTTTCTTCTTTATCGTCCTTAACCGTACGTTAATTCCCAGTCTTTGCTCGTAAAGCAATATGTCACGGGCGATTGACGAGAGCCTTGTTTAACGGTAACGAACCAATTATTTTTTTCCCACATCCAATGATCCCCATGATCGCTTCTTCAGCCATATTATCATTCTTATTACTGTATATTATTTTCATTATTATTATATAACATTTAACACAATTTTTTAGTTCTTCATTGGGTGGGTCGATATCGTACTCGCCTAGCACTCTCCTAGGCCCGCGTTCGATTCTCCGGCCGGCCAATGAAGAATTAGAGGAATTTATTTCTGGTGTTAGAAATTCATTTCTCGGTATAATGTGGTTCGGATTCCACAATAAGCTGGAGGTCCCGTTGCTAGGTAACCAATTGGTTCTTAGCCACGTAAAATAAGTCTAATCCTTCGGGTATACTTAACTTTTATAACAAACAAACTTCTCCACCGCAGTCACTAGCTCCTAGGTACATATTTCCAATCTTAATTCAACGGAGGTACCATGGAGTTCAACGGAACATACCAGTAACGTTCGGGAATCAAACGCAGCCCTCTCACTGGTGAGGTGGGCGTCCTAACTAACAGACTGCTTATAGATTCATAGAGTTTTTCCAACTTTTGACGAGTCCTTATATCCACAAATAATGACATAAAACTACCTTCACTCTGACTTGTACTTGGATTGTCCAACTACAATGTCTACCTTTCTTGTTCCGTGTCATTTCCATGCTACTGCTTTAAAAATAAAAACTGGTCTGTAATGTTTTTGTATTGACAGGTATTTATTCATGCTGATACGCCCTTCAATATGAAGAATTTATGCTGAAAATCTTGACTTGAGTGTTTTTATGGTCATATTAACATTATATTAATTCACGAACTATAACTATAACTAGGAGAGCTGTTGATCAGCTCAGTGGTCTGGTTAAACTAAGGTTTATATATATTCGTATGTTTAATACATCTCTATGTAAAAAGCTCTTTTCTAGGTATCGCACTTCATAGACCTTCAGTTTACAATGTTAACGCTTTAATATTCTTCTGTTCCTTTGTAAAAATTAATCACAAATGTAAAACTGAGCGGAATTAATCTTTGGTTTTATTGGAATTTTAGAAATAAGGTTTTATTTACTTTCAATATGTACAAGAATTGATAACCTTAGTAATGCATGTGAAATTTTGTAAGTAATGTCTTATTTGTTTTAATTTATACAAAAGTCGGTAAACTTAATCCTGGTGACCCAGTATTGTTAGTAACTTTTTGAAAGCTAATTAGTTATTTTTCATTTATATGAAAATTGGTATACCTAAAATTACTTGTAAGATTTTGTAACTAATGGCCCAACAGTTTATTTTGATAAAAGAACTAGTAACTCTAATAATGCTTGCAAGGTTTGGTAAAGGTCAAATTTTAAAAAGTTTATATGCAAGTTAATAACCTGGATATAAAATATAAGATGATTTTTTGTTGTTGTAAATTTAGCGGTTACTTCGTTGATTTTATCTGGATGATCAAAGATCAATAGTTTTTGAAGTTTGTATAAAAACTGGTTAATGAATTAAGGAGCTTGGGAAGCGGTAGACAAAAGTAAAAAAGAAAGTGAGATTTTCGAATTCTGATCAATACCCCTCTGCAGAAAAATAAAAAAAACATTTAAAAAGGAAATTGAACATTCAATTGAAATAGAAGAAGCATTTCTATTTTGAACAAAATACGATAAACATCTCTGTGTATATATTTGGATCGTATGCTTAAGAAAAAATAATATGAGAGAGAGAGAGAGAGAGAGAGAGAGAGAGAGAGAGAGAGAGAGAGAGAGAGAGAGAGAGAGAGAGAGAGAAGTTTAATAAGATTCAGTATTCAGCATCTAATCAATGTTACTAAACGGATATTTCAGTGTAGTTAGTAAACAGCAGGAGCGTATCAGAGAGAGAGAGAGAGAGAGAGAGAGAGAGAGAGAGAGAGAGAGAGAGAGAGAGAGAGTGAGTGGTTGTGGGGGTGGGAGAGGCCGAGGGGATACCTAACGAAATTCATTATCATTCAGCAGATGATCAAAGGATTTTGCTACCGAAAAAATAATTCTGTTTCATTAACAGAGGATAGGAAGAGGGAAGTGTGTATGTGTCAGTCTGTTGATGAAAGACTTTTTCTATGGGAAAAAATGCTTTTAAAACAGAAGAAAATAAAACGGATTTTACGGATCTGAGAGAGAGAGAGAGAGAGAGAGAGAGAGAGAGAGAGAGAGAGAGAGAGAGAGAGAGAGAGAGAGCATAGCTTTCTAGTTATTTATACGTAAAATTATGAAAACTTTGCAATAAAAGTATCTGTCCGTTTAACATTAAATCAGTTATAGCTCTTCTTTTCTAATATTTTATCTTAGTGGAATGTAATCTATTAACGTGTCTGTTGCCATAATTCATTGCCTGTTTCCTGTTCTAGTTTTGTTCTTGAGACGCTAATACCACTTAAAAGTTTTAGACACTTCTAGACAAGTGTTTGGTTTATTTACATCTTGTTGATTTGGGGAGAGAGAGAGAGAGAGAGAGAGAGAGAGAGAGAGAGAGAGAGAGAGAGAGAGAGAGCAACCGTTTACTAAACAATCAGCAGGTGGTCTGGTCTTTTTTTTTTCTTGTACCGAAAAACCCTTTCAAAATTAATAAGAGACAGAGAGGAGAGGTATGTGAGTGTGTGTGTGAGAGTGTAGTCGTGGCTGAACATAGAGATAGAGTCTGCGTCAGTAATACGTTGGCTGGAGCTCAAGGTGCACATACATTTGGGGTCCTTCCAGTCGATGGCTGTGGAGTGTCCCGGCGCGATCCTCCGTTGAGCCAGCCAGCCAGCCAGCCCTCCCTCAGTCGGTGTGTCGGTCGGTGTCATCGGCTGAACTCGCAGGATTCGCTCTCCCTGGCTTCTCGCTCGCTATCTCTCGCGGTACTCGCTCGTGTTCTTGCCCAGCAGCTACTTCACGTTCGCAACGTGGTTTCCTCCTCTTGAGTTGGTCGTTTGGGACGCGTATTTTTGTCGATAGTTTTGTTTTGGTCAGAGAGTGGTGTATCCCGATTTTGTGTCACTGAAGTTTTTGTTTTTGTTTGAACTTTGCTGTTAGAGACTTTTCTGTTCTCTAAATATGATTTTTGTGGATGTTCGTCTGAAGCTGATCACTGCCTTTGCCAGAGTTCCAACTGACTCTGTGCGTCTTTAGTCTGGTCCACAAGTTATTCGTCACACGCCACAGGGAAAAGGAAGTTTTCTTCTTACTGGTAAGATCATTAATATTCAGTGTTGAATTTATTTAAAGCTTGTTAGACGTATTTAGATATTCCTTGATTATGTTCATGCATGTTGCAGTGTGACTTCTGTTTATTGTCACTGACGTGAAAGTTTTGTGTCGTATTGATATTACTGTTATCAGGCGGGGGCTTTATTGCCAAACAGTTGGTGCGTTCTCCCCCCTCTACATACAGTATATGATAATAATAATAAGAATAAAATCCCCAGAATATTATGAATATGATTCAGGCCTGAATTTTAGTAATAAAATCCACTAAGCATCGTTCGTGTTGTTTATATTCAAATGAGACTTTGTAAAAACTGTAAAATATATAGGCTATAGCTTTTGCCATTTTTGTCTTTTTGTTTAATACTTTGGTACTTCGTATGAACGTTATGAGAAAAAGTTAGTCTTTTTCTTTTGAGATTCAGACCCTCGCTTGTTTAGAGGCGCTGTGAAATTACTTTAAAGTGCTGTAAAACCTTAGGTTTTCTAACGTGTATTGCACGTTTTGAATAATATCATCTCACTTTAGTAGACAGTTATCAGTACTTGATAATTAACCATACCCTGTCAGTTAATTTCAACGTTAGTTGCAGTTTAAAGCAGATTACATTGGAGAATAAACCACTTTTTATATTATGTCAATACTGACGTGCTTGTTGATAATTATCATGATGTTTCCCTGACTGAACTGTGCCGCAAAAATGTCTTGCTCCTGAAAATTGTTGTTCGGTTTCATGCTTTTGCTTGGCTGTTTGTCATTTTTTGGTTCAGCTGTCGTCTTTATCTCGTCACTCTTTCCTTTTTTTCATTCAGATTCGCGGTAGCTCTGGGAGATTTTATTTCGTTCCCTGTCAGTCTTCATAAACTCGGTGGCTGTGAACAAGGAATATTTTTTTCTAATTTTTTTCTGTAATTCATCATTCATTGATTTTCATCTTTGGCTTTGTAGTTTGATCAACTCGATTTTCAAGCAGTTGAATTATTTGTTTAATGCAAAATTATTATGGTTATCATTAAGCGTAGATTAAAAGCCACAAGGATTCAGTGGGACTAAAATAATAATTATTATTATTATTAGTAGTAGTTGTAGTAGTAGTAGTAGTAGTTGTAGAAGTAGTTGTAGTAGTAGTAGTTGAAGATATGAAATGTAATTTAAAGAGTTAGTAATAATCGGTATATACTGCAATAACGCTCAATGTCGAACCTTTGTATGAGGTCATTATTAAGAGAGGCCATTGACAAGGCTGTCCTATGTTCTGCGTTTATCGAGGCAGTGAGAGTCCTTGCCTTTCATTGTTGATAATCTCCTCAGGAGGTTGTTATGTTACGATCTCTGAATTCTGATGATGGTAACAACTATTAATTTTTCTCTTTACATGCAATACTTATTAGGAAACACGCATGTCTGTATCGAGAGAGAGAGAGAGAGAGAGAGAGAGAGAGAGAGAGAGAGAGAGAGAGAGAGAGAGAGAGAGAGAGAGAGAACTTTCAGGTATTCAGATGAATTTTAGTGCTATACCGACACCATTCATCACTATGAGTAGGCCTACTTTTTCGCTATAGCGTAAACAAATATACAAGAAAGACAGACTGTAATATCTTCTCTCCACATCTGAGACGCTGAGGGAAAGCGGTAAATTGCCCTCATATGCAAATTGTATGAAGCGGGAAGCGTATTTGTATTCAACCAATAACGTTTTCCGTATCGTCGGTTTGTTTAGCATTTCACCAAGAGCCCGAGTTGTGTTATGCCCCCCTTGTTACCTGGGCCGGCTTTTCTAGGAGGTTGGGTATGGGATTTGTCACTTACAGTTCTTTGCAGCGTCCTTTCGGCCCCAGGTGCATTGCGTTTTGTCGTTTGCTTTTTTTTACCTAGGGTCTATTCCTACTTAACTATCCAACTCTCCAACTTTACCTTGGTCCGGTTTCCATCTCTCCTTAACACTTCGGGGCAAACTTAATGTGACTCAAGAAATGTCACTCACTTGTTTCGTTACGATATTAATAATAATAATAATAATAATAATAATAATAATAATAATAATAATAATAATCCTCGAGCAGTTTCAGATGCTCCTTCTCGTTAGGTGATCACCATTTATTTTGGCCGTGGGAGACGAAATTTGTTCGAGTTGTTGAAATGGTACGGTCGAGCACGTCACGTATTTCCACTTTGTATTGGTCTCTCGGGCAGCGGACGCTTTTAGATCTAGTTCACAAGGATACTCCCCATACGGGGCTAGCGCCGTCAGTGCCTTTTTTGTGGTGCACTGTAGGCATTACTAAAGAATGTTTGCAGCGTGCCTTTGGGCCCTACCTGCATCCATTTTTGAACCTGTTGCTTTGTATCCTTTCCCGCTTTCTTAGTTTTTAACTTGTCCTTCCTCTCATAACTATTACTCTTAGTGCAACTGTGTGGGGTTTCTCCCAGTTCCACATGTAAGTCCTTGTATTTCACCTGTTTTATTTTCTGGACCTTTTTCACCTTGTTATCCAACCACTCCAACTCCCTCTTTTAACGGTCTTAAGCACTGAATAACTGAAAATGCCCCAGTGCTTGGTTTTATAGCTTCAGTTTCATGATTTATATATTCATTCATTCACTAGAATGTAAAATGATCAAATATGAGATTATAGTAGCATCTTATGGATATGTGCGAGTATGGATTGGAAAATCATCGCCATACCCATGTCACAGGGGCTTAAGTAACTTGATTTATGCAGTCTACAAACCTTTATAGTTTGCATATATTTAAAGGCGTGTTGGTGTGTTCGGTATTGTTCTTTCTTACAAGCAAGTGGTCCCAGTTTGGACTGTGGCCGAGGACTGGTGGACAGCCTCGTCCTGTTAAAAGCCCATTGCGTCTCTGCTGATCTTAGCATTGAGTTAGGTACCTGGTAGTTAGACGGTGGTTGCAACCGGTGGTTAAAAGGGGTATAAGGGTAGCAACCTCGTTTCCGAAAGACATGCTGAGAATCGGAAGTCTAAAGCTCTTCTGGCTCCATCCCCTTTTGAGGAAAAAAGGAGTACGGCGAAAAAAAATTGCCATCTATGCATTTCTGTCTATCTGTCTATCTATCTATCTATTTATCTATCTATCTGTATATATATATATATATATATATATATATATATATATATATATATATATATATATATATATATATATATATATATATATATATATATATACAAAAGCCTTCACACACACATATATTGTGTTATTCAATTTTGTGTAGGAAAATGAATAACCCAGTATATTTTGTTGTCCTTTTAAGAAATAGATATAAAACTAAATTTGATCAGTGCTACGCCCCGTAGTTAAAGACGTCTGCCAGCCTCGCCAGTTAGCTATTGTAGAGAGGACATGGCAACTTTTTCAAAGTCCAATTTATATAGGGGAAGAGAGCAGGGGAACCGGAGCAATATGCCCTTCCTGTCAATTTCAGTTCCATTAGGACTAAATGAAATGTCATTTGAAGTCTTATTGAATGGGGCTTAGTTTTATGAGTACTACGCTTATTTCTTTTGAATCAAAGGAATACTTTCTTAGTGATGTATGTATATTATATATATATATATATATATATATATATATATATATATATATATATATATATATATATATATATATATCTAATTTCGTAGATATAAACGGTACTACCTTACCTTTGCTTTGCTGCTTAGAAATGGTAACTCAATACTTTATTTGATTCAGTTAATTGACTTCCAATTCAACTGGTGTGAAAAGCAATATAGACCCCACCTTGGGCGGAAGTGCGAGCCAGACTCTTGAGTAAACTTTGTTTAGTTATGTTCACATGAAATCGAGGATCTCTTAATGTAATATATCAGTTGGTTTTCTTTAACACAATGCTGGTTTTTTTACTCGGTCAAAACGATTAAAGACCAAAATTTTAGCAGATTTTTTTCACTAAATAAATCATATCTTCAACCCCGAAACATTATCCTCTTACGAAGTGTCATGCCGCGTTTGCAATAAATTGCACTTAATGGTACATTATCATAAAGCAACAAAAACCGCAAAAATGTCTTTACCTTTATAAATAATTCACAGCGGCCTAAATGCCGAGACTTGAGCATAATCGGTAGATATGACTGACCGTCTGTCATGGTCACGATGGACAAGGGCAATATAACCAAACTTCCCCGCATGCAATTGCGATTGTTAGCGTTTAATCTGTCACTCAGATTACCTGTTGACACATGCGGTGGAAATGACAGTCATTAACGCGTTGCATGATCACGAAAGAGAATGCCTTTCACAGGGAGTTGCAAAAAGATTGCTCGTGTTATGATTGTTATTAATTTTTGAAAATTGGGAATGGCCCTACAGGAAGGGTCCTCCTGCAACTCTACAAATTTACAACTGGTCTTACAGTAGTTTGCAGCTATTATATGCACGTTGGATCTCCGTAAGTTACTTTTCAGTGCAATATTGTGTATGTAAGATCTACGTTTAATTACCTTCCTGTTTGGTGACTAGCAAAAACGAGAAAAATGATTCATCAGGTTCAAATTTTCACGGGCCATAAAGGTAGATGGCCTCATTCTATCCATCTAACCAGTACAACTGAATTTTACCATGTTTTAATTTACTTTGGCTCCTTTATAAAAGGGGGGGGGGGGGCGGCCGCCAGAGGGATGCTACACGTTAATAATTTTTTTGTTTTTCCAGTTCAAGTCTACATCTTTCAGAACTGTAAGCAAATACATGTATCCTTTTAAGAAGACATTCACATGAGAACTGTAAGGGAAGAAATGTTTGAATAACTAAAGGTAATGGAAGTCATATGAAAACAGATATAGCCGGGGGTATCAGACTCTCCATCTCCTTTAGATTCACAATATCCTGGTGTGCGCCAAGGTCAGCTCCAGCGAGCGACCTAGATGACGGCTGATAAATTCTGTCAGAGAGGTCGACTGCGCGGAGGGAACTGCAATAATAAAGCATATTAATTTTTTTTTTTTTTTGCTGTGTCTCGCCGTACGATCTTCATTCTTCTTGCGAATGAGGACACGATATTCAATATTTCTAAAAAATTGTATTACATATAATTTAAAAGAGTACTTTTGTATGTTTACTCTTTTGTGATTAATTTCACACTGTTATTAGTGTTTTGTTTAGTACTCGTGCCCTCCTGCCGTCGAAATGGCTGAATTTCGTACTTATAATTCATCAAGATTATTATGTATATTACTTGTCCAAATTCAGTGCTTCCTGAATTTTAAAACCTAGGTAAAGATAAAAAAGGATCTTTTGCTTTTGCTCAAGATATAGATAAAAAAATATATATATCGTTATAATGAATAAAACTAACTATTACCATCATGATAAATGAAAGTAATCTTACATCGTCAAAAAAGATGGTAATATGTTTCACTGTGCAATGTACGGTATCAACAACAATAAACTATTTATCATTGGAATGGCAGTTCATTTTTGTTTAGTATGATACGAAATTTTTATACCTATATTATATACGTTATTTTTGCCAAATATTTTGGTATGACTAAAACTTGAAATTTTTATTTTTATCTAACCTCTGCTGAATTTTTACTTGTTTTTTTTTTTAAACTTTGCTTTATTGAACATATTGCAGTAAGTTACGATAGATCAGCTGCAAAATGACACGAAAATGATTATCGTAGCCCAACCGATCAAAGCAATATATAGCTAAGTTGATTTGCATCGTGTTCCTTTTGTTTTAATGCGCGATATTTGTTACAAATAATCTTCAAGTATGCATGAAAAGTATACATTATTGGAAAGACAATCTATCGTAATTTTGCAAGGCACGCAACTTTTTTATATATATATATATATATATATATATATATATATATATATATATATATATATATATATATATTAGTTCATTTTGGGGAATATTTTGTAATGAAAAATATAGAAATTTTTCATCTTACTTCAGCCACTTAATGTGACGTAACAACTTTGTTATTCTGTATTTTTCAACGTATTGAAATACAGTACAACTATTCAGCAAGCATGAAAACAGCTTTATGCTAACTGATCAGAGAGAAATATCACTAAACACAAAAACGTTTAACATGAGATGGGTGCATATACAGTACGTTTTGGGTGTTACGTAACAAAAAAAAATCATGACTGTGAATTGTATTTTGTATAATATGACAGTGAATTCTTTATGGAGTAATTCCTTCGCATTCTGTATCATTGCCCTACCCTGATGATGCCGAGTATCATGATCATGGTACTCCTGTTATTATAACTCCATCGAACCTTACTGCTTATGGTGTGCATGCAAGTTCTGCTGTCTAAAACTCACGTGTCTCCGATAGCACCTGCCCTACCTCTCCTTACTGTGTCCAGAGATTTCTGTCCAGGGCACTTTCTCGCAAAACATAGATGAACTGAATGAGAGATAAGTGTGACTTAATGCAGTGATCTTTAGTTATCATTCTATGCTGTAGCTGAGTCTTAAATATCTTGAAAGCCTCTGCTGAAGAGCTCCATGAGAAATGAAATTGCTTACATCTATTAACAGAGATATACAGTGTTCCCTGAAGGAGGTATACTGTAGTTAAGTACGATAGCTAATTTAAGGGGACAAAGAGCTGATTTAAGTCTTTTAGTGCTTGCCTTTCTTGTTTTTCTGGATGGGTTTTATACTTGTATACTTTTTTTATATAGATATTTATTTTTCTGTAAAGGGTTAATACACTAGCTGGAACTGATTTATGTGCTTTCTCATTTTAGACGCTTAGCCACGTGTAACCTATAAGGTCTAACTTTCAGCAACACAGAGCAAACATCAAGTTGGAACTCCGACTAAATTAAAAAGTTTTATGTGAACGTTTAAAATGTGATGTCGTTTGCAAATGAACATCGACATACAAATTTATTTGTTACGATTGACTAACTTGATTTTGTTTTGACACTGAACCTAGCGAAATATTTAAAATTTTACGTAGTATGCAAAATATGTATCAGCGAGGTATGAAAATATCTGGGATCTTTGTGAGGTTCTCGAAAGTTTAATTTACTGGAAGATACGAATTCTGCCAAAATTAAAACACTTATGCGAACATTGCCAATTTCATGCCTTTGCAAACAGACATTTGCAACATGCAGATATTTCTGGCACCTATGAAAGGCTTTCTTTTCCGTTGTAGACCATTTCTATACCGATCACACGAAAAAGTTATTTATCATAGTTCATACGGCATTTGCTTCCTTCAGCGTAGGAGAAAATTTTGTGAATGTATAGCTTTGGACAGTAACTGTAATCGACGTTACTTCTATTATAGATTAGCCACTTCCGTTCGTTTCAGATATAAACTGGTTCATTAGCATACGCAGCAGTAGTGGCGTTTCATTCGCCAGTCTGTGTATATGTTCTTTCCCGAGGAAGATTTACTTGTGCTTTGACTGTGAAATACTTGTGATTGCTTTTGTAATTTAAGAAGGAAATTCCTGTGGCTCGTGGCTTTATAAAAATAGCTTATGCTGATTATCCAAGTCAAGGCTCACTTTCTTTCGTCGAGTTTGTGAGTATTAATTCCTTTCCAGATAATGTTGTTTTAGTGTAAGGAATCTCGTTACGTATGCCTAGCAATAATGAGATATATGCAGCCTTTTCTTAGCGTGACCGTTAGCCTGGTGTTGATGTTATATCATTAATTTTTTTGTATGTCCAATCAATTATTTTCAAGGTTCTTATTCTATCGGTGGTGTAATCAGTTACGTAAACTCGTTTCGTAAGGTTTCCTTTCTTAATAACAAAGAACTTTTAACTTTAACAGGTTTTGTAATTATGTGAATGACTATTTACCTGTTGCTTATACTTCCTTGTTATCTGCTCCAGTAATTATGTTAGAAATATAATTAGTAAATTAATTTTGTAGAACTTCTACGACAGCGAAGTGGATATTATCTTATTAGAATGTATGTCGTTTTAAGCTCTGTATCAGAATATATGTCGTTTTAAGCTCTGTATCAATGACTGTATGTTCCATACAGTAAATGCTATGTTACCGATGTTTTGGAAAGATTAACTTATTTACAACTACAATTTCATTCATCTTTGAAATATAGATATAATTAGTATATCGAGGTGAATTAGTCTGCATAAGCGATCACCGGCTTTATCCAAGAGCTTTCATGTGTGAAGTAAACTTTGTAACTCATTTGTTTATGTTAGTGACTTTTGGTGTCCGGAAATCAGAAAAGGGTTTGAAGCACATTCAGTGTAACTGGAATTCCGTTTGACAGGATATGTTCATTTCTCCGTCGGTAGGCGTGTTAATCTCTCTGCCTGTTTGCTTTCACATTTGTCTGCTTGTCTGTCAGTTTGCCTTGCTGCTTATTGATCTGCTTGCTTGTATACTAGCAGGTTTGAAAACGATTGTGTTTTTGAATTAGTCGACATTATTCTCCTTAAATAGTTTTATCATTACGTCTTAACTTTCGTCTCCGGTCCGCTTGGCTTTCGCAAGAGAAGGCAAATAGCCTACTCCTTAATGTATTCTACTTGTTTATTATTATCATTATTATTATTATTATTATTATTATTATTATTATTATTATTATTATTATTATTATTATTATTATTATGTAACGATGCAGACATTTTAGAATTTTATCAGAGCAGTTTCTTAAAAACTGCTGAATTATAAAAGCAGAAAGATTCTGTACTGTATTAAGATTGACCATGGCATTGCGCTATAATTAGTGACGTTACCCTACGCTTTGATGTACAGTACACCGTAGATGAATTGTAAGTATTGTTTTGTACTTGCAGTTATATGAACGTTTACAAATAGTATTATAAGGTGGTGACATACTTGGATTAGACGAAAATATTTCACAATTGACGAGTATAGGAAACATGTCTCTTGCTGTTTTTTTTTTTTTTTTGCCGTGTAATGATTTTACCTTTGTTGCATGATTATCCTATTCTAATGTGGGGTAGCATAGAGAATGGTTCTAGCGTACTAGGCACCAGGGGTGTAGCCAGGAATTTAGTAAGAGGCGGAGGCGGGTGGAGGGGGGGGCGGCGCTTTTGTGGAAGATGAACTCGCGAGCGCAGCGAGCCCCTACAGCTGGAGGGTCCGGAAAATTTTTGTTTTACCAATTTTAGAGGCATTTTGATGCACATCAAATGTATATTTGTGACATATCCAAGAACCAGTATTAAGTGCTTCTTCTGGTAGAATAATAATAATAATAATAATAATAATAATAATAATAATAATAATAATAATAATAATAATAATAATAATAATAATAATAATGTTTTTTGCTATTTCTATTGAGATCAAAGATAATATCTTATTACACATTACTTTCATATCCCAATATACAGGCACTTAATACCCACAAAATTTTTTAGCAGAACAAGGAATAAAAAAAAACTTCTACAGCATTTTATTTGTTTTTTTCTTCTGTGTTGTGCCCTCTTACTCATCATACAGATAACGCTGTATCTGATCACAACAGACGAGAGGAATGTAAACAGTAGCTGAACAATGGCAAATCTAGACTTTCAGTATGCAAAATACTGAAAATAAAACAATGAAGACACATCACTTAAATCAGAAGACGACGACCGTTCTTATGCCCAGCAAAATCATCTGTCACTCTGTCCACATCTATCGTTACATCATAATGAATCTCTTTATAGGTGCCAGCTCCCCCAACCGCTCCTCACTCGTAGATCTTATGTCCGTTTTTATTCTCCTTAGTGCTGAAAATGAGCGCTCCACACAACAGGTCGTCACAGCTGTAGTTGCTAGCAACTGCAGAAGCTGCTTAATATTAGGCAGTTGTGTACGTGCCTTAAAAGCAGCAATGGCAGTGGATGGTCTTTCATGGGCCAAGCTGCTTTTCCACCTCGTTTCCCACATTATTAATTCACGGCGAAGGGAAGTTGGGTTTGGAAGATCTTGAATTTAAATGCTGGCTGAAGAAACAGCAGATTCAATATTTAGATTTTCAATCACAGATGGAATTAACTGTTGAAGCTGGAGAACAGGAGGATCATTTGGAAACCTTGTTCTCATTCCCCCTAGATCTGTCATTTAGTACTCAGACCATAAGGGGGCACGTGCCCCTGTGCCCCCAGGCTACGCTACTGCTAGGCACCAGCAACAGCCAGAGTATATTGATTTCCCTTTTTAATTTCATTTAGTTAAATTTCAGGAAGAGATTTATCGGACAGGTATGCACCGCGATTTTGTGAATGTTTTGTACTAGCTCTGTATCATAAGCAGCATGAATTTTACTAATATTTCCGAGAATCGGAATGTATCAGTGAAGGTGACAACCATATTACTAGGACATACTTGCGGTATTTCTATCGGAATCCAGTTTAAAGTCCGGGATAATCCAAGCCCTATTTGTTTGCTGAAGTAATGTTGAAAATGCAATATCATGAAGGTGTGCAAGCACTTGATCACCAATAGTCCAAGGTAAAAAAATGTAATACATATATATTGGATTGGCCTCACAGGACGAACTACCACTGATCGAACGGACATACTGTGCCTTATATATTGATTTTGCTGAACTCCCCAAATTTTCTATTATTTTATTATTAAACTAGACCACTGAGTCATCCTTCTAGGCCCTTACAGGAACCCGAAAAGTTTGTTCTCTAATGAAAGGTGGAACTTTCGGCTCAGATAGTTAGCGAACTTGGACTGCTATATACGACAAGACCAAAGGGAACATTTGAAAGTTAAAGGCAGAAGGCATTGCAACCGGAGGCCGAGCATACACGGAAAAAAAAAAAAAACTAACAGGATCGTTCACAGTGTGTCGCACATGGCATATTCTAGGCGGTACTCCCTTATGAAGATTTACAAAGGGATAGTAAATTACAGTTGACAGGAGGAGAGAAAGAACGATAGGCATTTGTGATCTCACATCATCTAATAACTGTTTATTTTTCGTAGGCATTATGAAACTTGTCTTTGGCAAAACACCTTTTAAAATTTTGGTGAGTGACGATTTTTCTTCTTTTTATTCTATGCCCTAAATCTGGAATGAAAATATTTAGCCAGAAATTTGTTTTTCATGGAAGTCTTGTGATTTACAGTTATACCTAATCTGGGATATTTACATGCTTGTGTGAATACTGTTTGTTGAACATACCCTAAGGTTGGTTTTGGTTATATTTGAAAACCTACATTGTGCATCTATTATTTTTTTTTTTACCGATTTACCGTAGGCCAAAGAATTTCTGGGAAAAAGTATCTTTCTACGGAACACAGTGTCTGGACTAACTAGAACATACATTTAAGCATTGCTGAAACAGAGCATGAGGTTCATGCAATTTGGACAATTGTTCCGCAGCGTAGGAAGACCATTTTATAGGAAAGTTCACTTCGATTATCATCTTATGTAAATTTGATGATCAGTATTCAACCCTTTCACTTAAAGTAAGAGCAAAATTAGGAAATTGTGAAGCAAACGGGCATCGAGTCTTTTGCCGATGAACAATTTAACAGCAAATAAAATTAAGAGTGAAGGACCCCCGTTAACGAATTAATGATGACTAGGCGCGGGATTGAAAATCCAAGTTAAAGACATTAGCGATGGATAAAAAAGTGTTTGAAGCAAACTTTAAAAAAAAATAACAGTAGATAAAAATGATATTGAAGATCGCGGTTGGAAAAAGTTATCAAAAATTGAAACAAGGCTGAAGATCAAATTTAGAAAATTAAAAGAATAAAATGTTTGAAGATTGAAATTTAATTCACCTAACAATGTTAAAGCCGACCTGTCTTCTTTAATTGAAAATATGCTGCAGAGAATCTTACAAATGCACCTGGGTATGTTTATTCATAGCGTAGCGTAGAATAGGCCTAACTGGTTATAGAATAGCACGTAGGCCTAAGAGACCCACAGAGGACATCTTTGATGAAAGCGCCAATTTCAGACCAACTCATTCAGAGCACAAAAGCCCGGGTTGAATAACCCTTCTCATGAATAGATTTCAATATATTACATCCACCGATTTCTTTTAAAAGGGATATGCGGTATCTGAGAGTGCTGAGTCTAGTCATATATCAGACATTCTTTATTGTGGGGGAAGAGAGTAGCAGGTAAAGAAGAACTAAATTAAATAAGGGGGCTCATTCATTTTTCATTCTACGCACACACACACACAAAGGTAGGCATGGAGGGGATCTAGGGAACACTGGGTCAAGCACAAAGGCCAGGATTCGATAGTCTGGCGAGTCAGGGAGATTTAGTAACTTCCATTAAATCCAAGTGTGCCTATGTTGACCCAAAAAGTGGAAATGTACCTGGTGGTTAGTCAACTATGCTCATTCGCATCTAGGATTGAGATGGGCACACTGTCCGTGGTGCTTCCTCTCGTGGTACTAAATATTTATGGCCTTTGTGAGTTTAGCTTAGACTAGTTTCGACTGACACTGATTAACTACACGGTGACCACAATATATCTTAACACTTTCACCGTGGGTTATCTGATTGCTAACATAATCCGTAAAGTATAAAATATATATTCCTGTACCTGAGTAATGTTTTTTTTTTTTAAGATTTACGCTCAAATTACCTACTGCACAGCGTTTCCAATTTGTTTTTTTTAAGCGAGTAAGGAATATTACTTGCCTTTGAGATAAAAATTAACCATTAGGCGATTCAGAATTCTACAGGCCAATTTTTTATCTTTTGATCTGCGAAAACTACAGGTTCAGGTCAAGGTTAACCCTAAACACAAATTTCTGCTACTAATATGATTTTATCGTTATTAATTTTATAATAATTTTTATTTTTCTTCTTATTTTCATTCTTCAAGCAAGTACTTTTTTGTATATATTGTTACGGCTGTGATAAGCACGGTGCCGTCAAGATTGTTATGAAAAGTTTCACTTATAGTTTTTCTCATGGCGAAATCCAGAGTAAACTGAACTTTAAAGCTGTCAGAATATTAGGTATTTTCTAAAGGGAAGAACTTCTGCGAAAGTCACTCAGATGGAAAAAGTTTAATGTGAGAAGGGACTGGAAAGTCTGTCCGTAACGTGGGAGAAATTGTAAGCAAATGAAGAAAATACAGTTTGAGAGAGAGAGAGAGAGAGAGAGAGAGAGAGAGAGAGAGAGAGAGAGAGAGAGAGAGAGAGAGAGAGAGTTTCTCAAAATGAAATAGTTGTTGAAATGGTGGCAATATCATAACAAGAAAAAAAATAATTTCAGAGAAAATGTCTCTGGAAGTTTTTCGAAAGTAGATGGAAACTTTTGAGAAATGAAGATAAGCAGAGAGAGAGAGAGAGAGAGAGAGAGAGAGAGGTAAATAACTGAAGCGTATCTTTAAAAGTAGTAAAAGCGTTCATTATACTCGAGTTCATCATGCTTAGTAATAAATGTTAAATTATCCATGGAAGTTTACAGGGTATGCATCTCATGAAAAGGTTACTCAAAACCATATTCTGACGGACAGTCCAATTAGTCCGTCATTAAGCTTATATAATAATGATGTTCGTATTTCTTCTAACTTTCCCAGCTGAAATACTTGATTACAAAATATACAACTGGAAAATTCTATTTGCAAATATCAGTGCTATACACTTTATATATACAGTATATATATATGTATTAGGCTATGTATTATATGTTATATATATATATAATACATATATATATATATATATATATATATACATATATATATATATATATATATATACATATATATATATATATATATATATATATATATATATATATATATATATATATATATGTATATATATACATATAAATATATATTATATATATGATATGTATATTTATGTGTACACATAATATATATATGTATATATATATATATATATATATATATATATATATATATATATATATATATATATATATATATATATATATATATATATATATATATTTATTGTTTGGGCCAACCATTATACATCTGCAATGCCGCTGGTACGAGTGGGATTGTAATATGAAGACCTTAAGAAGTATTTCCACAGATGCTGAAGTGTAATCGGGATTGTGGTGCAAAAGGTGAAACTGTTCTCTTTCTGTCTGTGGCGAAAGGAAAGGGGAAGAGATTTTGCCGCTATTTTGACCTATTTTTTATTCCTCTCTTTTCTTCCCTTTCTGTTTCTTTTACATAAATATTGGTAACGAGGCAAAAGGTATATGGATCGAGACTCAACCAGTGATTTACTTTTTCTCCCTCCAGTATTCTTATCTTGTGAATCAGGGATAGAATCTTGTGAATCAGGAATAGAATAGAAAGAAGTATTTTCAAAGAAGAGTTTGCTCAGTGGTCTTTGCCAGTGTTGTGCACTGGTGATGATATGTTCTTTCATCAGTCTCGTTTGTGCTGTATTTCGTAAATAGCATATGATACATTCACTGTGTAGAAATAAGAACTGAAAAGAGAGCGAAGTCAGAGCGCATGGAGTCGGTTGTAATGCAGAAAATCAAAATGATATTTAATGTTTGAATATTTATCCCGTCATTTACGTAATTTTTATCTGCATCACTGATGAATTTATTCCAAACTTGTTTGAAATTGTATTTAATACAATTTTGTGTGATTTCTGTAAAGTAGAATTTAAAGAAAGCACCAGCAGGAAGTCGTTGCTTAACAACAGCACACGCTGGAGATGTTTAGGAGACATTCGAAGAACATTTTGAGGTATTTCATCATAGATGGAGTATGTGAGGTCCAAAACTTCTACTGTAGATGTGTTCATGTTACGTTAATTATTAAAATGTTCTTAGACAGTTAGACAGTTCTTTCAAGGGTTCTGGGAAGCATCACTGGTTACCCCAGAGGTTGCACTAATTCGAATTTTATATGAATAGTCGGAAAAGAGGTTTCAAGTTGAACCATTTTCTAAAACCCATAGAAGTGAGTTGATCAGGGGAGGAGGTAAGATTT
>NC_089759.1:25201656-25216656 GCF_040412425.1 Macrobrachium rosenbergii
AAAAAGGGGAGATGGTGTGAAGGTGAAATTAGATCTAATAACTAAAAATGAATATATATATATATATACGAGTATATATATATATATATATATATATATATATATATATATATATATATTTATAAATATATATATGTATATATATACATATATATGTATATAGTGTATAGTATTATATATATGCATGTATGTATATATTCAACATGTTAACCAGTACTAATAAATGAAACTAATTATGCTCTACAACTTCACTTGTGTGGTAGCGGGCAACATTTATGCCCAAGAACTTAAATAATTATTAATGAGAATAGTGTTTTTTCTAATACCGGTGACTGGTTTTCCTTGCAATTTAAAAGTCTGCACCATGGGCTCTCGAAAAAAAAAACATTCGCCTTAATTAACGACAGTTTGGGTTTTCGAAAATGAGGAGGCCTTTGAAGCAGTGTACGAATTTTAGTTTAGGAAACGGAGACCTGCTTTCTTTAGAAAACTGTTTCCCTTTTTCTAGAGAGTTCCAGTTATTGGCCTGTTATAATGATTGGAATTTGGTTTCATGAATAGTCAGAGCTAATGGCTGATAATTATTAAGTGTGTCTGGTGATCCGTTCACGTGTTGCTCTCATTATATGCAATCACGCTTGATCAATTATCATGTTGCTCGACTTATTGCAATACAGAATTTTGCATTTTCTGACGCATATTTTGAGTATATGTCTGTGTATGGGTGTATACATGCAAAATATTTTCATATGCACACATGTGCAATTTTTTTTGCATGTGTATATGCTGCTAATGCAGTAAAGCCGTGAACATGCTAGCTGCTTTATTTCACCCGATTCCTGAAATATGGAACATTAGTCCTCCCTCTTTTTTGGAATGACCCTTTAAACAGACTGAAAAGACAAAAAAGAAAATGAGATGGGGGGAAAATGAGAGCGGGAACCGACCTTCTATTTATAGCCGGAACTCTTTCCGGTGTATTGACTTAGGAAATGTTACCACTAAAGTTTCTAATAACCAGTGCCAACAGAAAGGGGTATTGTCTTCGTAAGAAAAAATAGGCTACCTAGAATGGTTTGAGTTACACTAAGTAAATATGCAAACACTTTTTCTGTTCAAGGAATGAGAGCAACTTCCCCTCCCATACCTCATCCCAATTCTCTCTCTCTCTCTCTCTCTCTCTCTCTCTCTCTCTCTCTCTCTCTCTCTCTCGCTTTATTAGAATTAGTGGGATGATTTCACTTCTAAGGTCAAACGATATCGGGCAAAGCTGTCTATGCATAATATATTGCGTTGTACATCATTTGGAAGGTATGACGCTAAAGTAATCTGTCTTGCTCAAACATGGCAGAGCAAACTGCACATTTTCCCCCTATTATGACCTCGTTTATCTTTCTTACCCAGTGATTTATTATTTATTGAAGGGAGGGGAGCGAGATCTGGGTTTTATATGAACAAATGACTTACCTTAATAACAAAGAGCTTCCAGAATTGAAATGTTTTCATATTTTGACACTTATTCAATAATATAAAAACTATTAGAGGTAAAGGACTTTCACTATGATTTAAGGCATAATTTCTTTACGGACGGTCATCTGAGATTCATTTCACCTCCAGCGCAAGATCGTCGCTCTCTGTATCTTTTCTACATGGCGTCGACGACCGACAGTCTTTGCGACGCCAGTTCATATGTATATATCAGTTAATCAGTTTTCCTCTAAACAAATTACAAATTACTTTGGTCCTTAAAAATAAGTCTAATCCTTCGGGCCAGCCCTAGGAGAGCTGTTAATCAGCTCAGTGGTCTGGTAAAACTAAGGTATACTTAACTTATTCATAAGAACTACTTTTATATATATATATATATATATATATATATATATATATATATATATATATATATATATATATATATATATATATATATATATATATATATATATATATATATATATACCGTCTTCATCATCTCGTCTTCCTGACACATGACAGTCTTTACGCTTTCCGTGACACTATAAAAGTGGTTGTTTCTTGAACATTCTGCCTCTGAACTGTGGAATTCTCCGGCCCTAATCAGTAAACCAGCCTTTAAACACACTTGCAGGAAAAATCGTGTTTCGGGAAACCATTACGGGTCTCGGCTTAAAAGAAAATTGCCGTTAGATACTGTATTTGATTCCCGTAACAGGTTGTGGGCAGTAACCTGATCGGAACGTTGAACTGGATTTTATTTTAATTTGTAACTTCGCAAAAACTTTTAATTGTGCTTATAGTATCAATACCGCATGTAATAAAGATTTTCAGCTTACATTTTTATTCAGTTGAATAATGCTATGTAAATAATTTCCTGCACGTGATTTAGCAAGTTTTCTGCTGAACGAGTATGGCCAAAGAAAAACGTTAACCAGAACATAATTCCTTCAATGGCCGCCCACTCAGAATGCATTTATTACGCCCATGACGCCTCAAGGCTGCAGTCTTTGTATATAAGTAAATAGAATGAGGAATTTCTTAGAACTCCCTTTTGTTAAAAGAAAGGTGTTGCAACAAAATCTTTCCGGGTTCTCGGAAGTCGCAGGCAGCGTTTAAGAGATGGAACAATCTCCCCTCTGTACCGTTGTTTTTTACTTACGTCAAGAATGTCATGTTGTTGTTAAAGCTAGTTGTGCTTCTGCCTCTTGGGCACTGGGACAACAGAAAAGCGCAAAAGCAATTACCGTGAGACATATGAAGCAGAATGATTTTGTTCAGGTTAGGTTTGCTCGAAGCTTGCTGAATATTTGATAGAACGTCCGTCGATTTAAGGATGATAGATCTCTACAGCCATTTCATCCTGGGATGAATTTGAATTTCTGTTTTCTCGATCAATTTTTGGAAATATCCTTAAATTCCATCTCGTTTTGCTTCCCTCTTTGTTTCCTCTGATCTTTACAGTTATTGTTAACGGCTTAGTATTGATAAGATTAGAATCGGTTATAGGGATAGGAACGACGTTTTATGTTTTCGTTAAGAATCCCGTATTTTTATTCTGTGTCAGTATAATCTTGCAAGATCTTGAATGCAAAGTTTGTTGGTGTAAGTTATGAAACTACAGTTTTCAGTTTGAATTTTGATATTCAGCAAATAGCATATTTTTCTATTTTCTAACAAATATAAACCTTTAGGGAAACATTGACTTGTTTCCATTTATTTAAATCAAATAGTGCGTATGCTTTTCTAATGCTATATTTCGATAGCAAATCACCGATAACTTAGGAAAATGATAAAAGGGGTCTATTTTTCTAGTTTAATGTTTTTTGTGTTTGTTTTTCGATGTTGCAGGGAAAATGGCCTTGAATTGGTTTCCTTCGTTGTTACTTGACCTCCCTTTTCCTTAGGTTAAACATCTCTGTTTCTTGATTTTCTTTTTCATTGCATGTACTTGCTCCGGTACTGTAAATAATTTCTTCGCATGTGTGCCTGCATGCAGAAAAAGATGTGTCTTGTAATTTTTGCTCATGCATGCGTTCATTCAGAGAAAAGGTTCGTTTCATTGAATAAGTCATATCTGATCGTCTGTTTTCGGTCACCTAACGATAAAAAATGAGGAAAGTTTTGTGCTTCTAAGAGAACGTTGCCAGAAATTGTCTGCCGAATCACCGAGGCGAGATGCTGAGCATCTGTTAATGTACGTTGTGAATGAGATACAAAATTCCACTTTTATCCCTCATTTTTTTGAGTGTTTGATTAATTTTATTGTTATTGTTCTCCTTGTAACTGAGAGCAGCTGACGTAGCCAGAGAGAGAGCTAAAGCAGTTTGCCGTGAATCGTAGGGAAAATAATGCGAACGTTGCTGAAAATTTTCAAGGATAATTTGGAAATTGTTATGCGTGAAATTAATTTTTCCTTTCTTCCATTAAATTACTAATGATTCTCTACATGACTTGCAATCCCCTCCTACTTGTTATTCCCTCCTATTTATTTTTAAAACACAAAGCGGTTTCAAACCTGTGCATATCGTCGTTTTTGCGTGTATTACGACAGGCTCCCTTCCATGTACCCTTATTTAGTATTCAGCGGGCAGATAAACTTTTTTAATTGTATTTAAATGGTCTGGTAAGCTGGGAACTTCGTAGAATGTTCCCCTGAATCTGGAAATTGTATTATTTGTGTTGTTAGCACTAAAAAGGTTTATGTTTCGTCTCAACAGCAGAACCGAAAACTTGTCATCTATCTTGCTGATGCCACTGGAAACTTCTGTGATTAATCTCACTAACAAAATTTCTATGACCCATCTCTCTAACAACACCATAAAGCATTCATGATTCATGTTAACAACAACACTGGAGACTGATTCATACCAGCGAACTGAAAACTAATGATTCACCTCACTAACAACATTAAAATAATTCCACGATTCATTTCCATAACACCACTCTACGATTCAACCCACTAACAGCAATGAAAAAGCAAAATGCAATTACAAAACATCGTGATTCATTTAAGAACGCTGAAAACATCTGTGATTGATATCAGTGACAACATTTAAAACACCTAAGATTCATTTCATTAAGAACTCTGTAGAATTCTGTGTTGCATATTAGTAATAACACTGGATACTTATAAGATTAATCTGAATAACAGCACTGAAGACTTCATTGAGTTAACTCACATATAGCACTTAAAACCCCTGAGATATATCCACTAACGAAAGCTTCTATGATTCATTTTGTTTACAACAGAAAATTATGATTAAAATCACTAACAACACTGAACGCATGTATAACTCATCTCACTAACTCAAGCTGATAACTGGTCGGTAATCTATCCCTCGTGCACATGATTTCCCATATGATCTCTCAGGTTTCCTGACGACACTTTTGAAATCTGTTAACAAGTAATTATCGATCTTTGAAACTACGGAAAGCTTAACATCTTTTTTTTCCCTGAGCAAGCCTACTTTATGCTCAGTCTGTCAAGTGTGTTGACCTGGCTTCCTGTTAGCCGGGGCGTTTGCCACGACAATTTCCCAGTCTGTAATCTCATTTCGCTTTGGCGTGGTTAATCTGTTTTAGGCGCCGAGAGAGAGACTTGAAAGGAAACAGGACTGTTTTTACTCCTCCAGGTAATTAGAATGAAAAAACCTCGACATCCTGGAACGATAGAAGTCCCATATTTCGGCAATTCGGAGACTTTGATTGACAGGTTTCTGTATAAAAGTGCGCTGGTGCTGGGTGATCGGTATAGACACTTTTACTTGCGTTGTGTTCGCTTTTTAAATGTTTTCCTAACATTCTTGTATGATTTATCCTTCCCCTTATTTTTCAGTAAGCGGATGTAATGAAACAGATCCATTAAAACGAAAGAAATATTGGCTCGTAAGCCTTCATATTCTGGATGTAAAATACTGCATATTTCGGTTTTTAGGACCGTCTTTGTTTTCTTGGCGAGATAAGCCGTCATCAGTGGTTGGAGGCACGCCAGACTTCGAGCATGAGTTTCGGAATTTAAGTTATTTTTTTCCCCCCTTTTCCAGCAGCGAGGGTTAAATAAATCCTGGTAGAGTGGAATCGTTTTGATTTTTTAAAAATTTTAAATACACACATGCACACGCACACACACACAAACACACACACACACTCTTACACTGCATCCCTATACATTCCTCTTTCGAATGAAAGGAGGATTGTATTTCTTAGTTCATAGAAAATAAACGGAACGTGATCGATCTGTGCATTAGTGTGATACATGGACGAGTCCTCTCCCCTGAAGAGTATGTATAAAAGCAGGTATTCCTGAGAAGTCTTCCAAACTCTCGAGGTCAGGAAGCAGTGCCCACATTTCCTGCTGATAAATTCGGCATCTAATTTTTATACGGTCAACGGACGTAGGATTTCTGTCAGAAAATTCTTTCACTATTTTTTTAATACAGCGCTTTTTGTTATTGGAAAGACTGTCATTTCAAATAGTTTAGAGAACGCTTGTCAGTTACCCAAATCTTAACTTTTTTTTTTTAGGTCTCTTGACAGTACTTTTTTATGTTGGTGCGTTGTGTGTTGTTTTTCGTTGGCGCCTAGGGCTGGTTGTTTTTCATTACCAGGTTTATAAATAGGACTTACACAACCGCGCACGCACACACACTCACACGTACACGCGTACGCATATAAACACGTATTAAAACTGGTACCGTTTGTCTTTACTGTGAAATGACCTTATTTTAAAATTGCGTTAAGAAATACAATTCGGTGAGTTCTCTTGGATGCGTGTTTGTTTGTGCGTGAATGTTTATCGGTATGTGTATGAAGTGTAAATGAAACAGTGTGTAAAAGGTAGCCTAGACAGAGAGAAGAGGGCACCTCAAAACAAAATAGCTTTTACTAATAGTCAATACAGTGGCCTATTTTGTTCAGAAGTCCACACGTTAACAAAAGAAGTGGCATTGCATTTTACATTTCAGCAGCCTCTTCAATTAAAGCAGCAAACATCGTTTAAATCTGACGAAATTTGATGTTTCGTGTCACGAATTTGAACTCTGAATCTACTAATACTAACGTACACAGCGCTACTACTTTTGTCTGCGCTTGCAGGGTTTCATAAAATATACACTTGGGGGATATCTATCGAGAGACAGTAGTGTACATAAGTTTAGTGTTTACTTACTGCTCATTTTGACATAACACTGTTTATATGGTTGGAATTTGCGCGTCATCTGTGCGACGCAAAGGGCCTCTGAAAATCTGACATCCATGTTTTCCTGTGCCTTTATTTTCTCTCGTCTCGCAGTTCTTAACCAAGACTAAGTAGATTCGGGTCTTGTAACTCTTATTGGCCCTGGGGTAGAGCGGAGGACATGCACAAGACATTTCCATAGCCTTTCATCATTATCTCATCTACACAAGTAATATCCTTTACACTGGATGTTATCAGTCGCGACCGACGTAAATGCAGTGGCTATTATTTTAACACCTTGTCAGTCAGGTCACTTGTCTTTGCTGTCTTTATTATAACTTTCAGTTTCATATTCTGTATTCAGCGACAATTATTTCTTTAGTGATTCATTCATAGTCTGATGCTTCCCGTCTCTTAAGTTCTTTATTACTAATTCCTCTTCAAAAACCGTGAATTCATTCATCAGTACATTCCGGTCTTCTTCAGCTTCTGGTGTAGTGTCAAATTATTCCCCTCTTGGCACCACTTTTTTGTAAAAAAATTCTATCAGAATAATAATAATAATAATAATAATAATAATAATAATAATAATAATAATAATAATAATAATAATAATAATAATAATTATTATTATTATTATTATTATTATTATTATAATACTCATGACCTCCCAAAAACTTCCACCCAGCGTTGTGTGTCCTCTTCTGATGACCCATCCAGTCTTTCGACAGATTTTTCCTCCTTTCCTCTCCCCCTGTGGATATTTCATTAGAAATTCTGTGGACTACTCTAACACGAATATCACTTCCCGAATAATTGGCTTTGTCAGCATCATCCGCTGTTTTTACAGAAATGTTCTCTTTTCTGTTTTTGGCTTCGTTTAACTTCACTGTCTAGATTTGAGTATTCAGCACGTTCCACTTTGCATTCTTTATTTCTCCCTGATTTTTTTTTAAAAAAAGAATTACTGTTTGCTTTTGTTTGTTATTTTTATTGCATCTTTTTCCTTCTTGTTAACCCAGTACCTCTTTTCCAGCAGATTGATAAACATTACTCATCTTAATCCATGGTACTTAAAAAAAGGCATATAAATGAAAGCAACCATTGCTTGAAGAATATTTACAGATTTGGATAATATATTATACTCTTATATGACAAGAATTCACCCCTTACTGACGATTCGCGTCATCGAAGAAACCCCATGGTTAAAAACTTACGCATACGTTTTATGTAACAAGTAAAGTCAAATGATGACACAATGCATTTCCACCGAAATGCACCTTCCTTTATATATTTAACATCACACTACCCCCGGCAGACTTGGAGGTGGTTTACCTATAACGTTTGAAGGCGTCCAGTCGTTATTATGTCAAGCGGGAAATCTCAGTTCTTTCGGAGGATTCTTATCCACGAATCTCAAAACCATTTTTATGATCATGTTGTCACGTATGAGTCATTTCATTGGAAAATGCTGGGAAGAATTTCCTTACCTGCAAACACCTCATGGGCCACTTTGATACTAAAGCAAAAGATGAAATGTTCTGTATTGTATATTTTATATATATCTATATGATTTATACAATATATATATATATATATATATATATATATATATATATATATATATATATATATATATATATATATATATATATATATATATATATATATTTGTGTGTGTGCAAGTGAATAAAAGATATATTTATAATTTGCTACTCAGGTCAGCAGAGGTACAGTGGTTATTTCCTGCCTCTGAAATTATGAGGCGAATATGCAAGGCGCTTTACAGCAGATAGCAAGTGCATTTTCCCGCAAGAGTAAGAGAGAGAGAGAGAGAGAGAGAGAGAGAGAGAGAGAGAGAGAGAGAGAGAGAGAGATTGTCATTCCCATTATTGGGTTAGCAAACTGGTCTTGCTTCTCACAGTCTTTGATATTTCAACTCTGGAGTAGTAGGGATGCATTGTCGAGCGTCCTCCATTGTGCAATCAAGATCTTTTCATTGCAGTTAGCACTGCCATAATTCTGAATCGTTTAAAGGCCAGTACCGATGGGAAGAGGTGCTGTTTTGTATCTGGTTTGATCACACAGTAAAGAAATTGTTTTTATCCTTCTTTTAATTGAGTCCGCTGTCTCCTGTCTAAAATTCTAATCCCATTAATCCACGGGGAACGAGATATATAAAAAATGTTTGTTCGTTTAAATGTTCAAAGGAAAAATTTCTTTGTTTAACCGATGCAAGAATTTCTTGAAGTGACAAGCATCGCAGGATATGCATTTTTTTTATGTAACTAACATATGACCATGTCTGTAATGTAAATATTGAATAAAGAACGATAAGATATAAACAGTGTTAGTAATGGGAAAAATATGCGCAAAACTTTTTTTAGTATTTTTTTAATTGTATATCATATGAACGTCAGCATACCATCATGCAGTGTCCATCGCGTATAGGTACCAAGAAAATTTGGTTTCACTGTTTATCGTACAGAATAATTTTCAACATTTAAATTTCCAGACCAAGATAACATCAACTCCAGGCAAAGATATTCAGTACAGCGAGTATTTGCTAACCGTCAAACAAGGGGTTGAAATCGAACTTTTAAAATGTGGACTGAAATGGTGGTACATTTTTCATAGAGCCTAAAGTTTTAATCTGGAAAGTTTTCGTTCGGAGTTCTAACGGGCGGAAAAGCCTCTCCCTCTTATAGCAACTGCAGGAAACGCCAAAGAGCAGACTGAATTGTCCCCATACGTGAACCCTGTTTATGATGTCACACCAAAGTTTTATAACTAACACGGCGTGTATTTTCTTCACTATGCACTTTTTTTAATCATCTTTCTTCGGTCCCCCCATCCCACCAACTTTTCTTTTGCTTTTCTTTCTTCACTTGTAAATACAATCCATGCAAGGCGGTAGGAATTTAAACCCAGTGTCTTTAATATGTACATCGTACTTAGGCAGTGAATTTAATACTCTGGGAGTAAGTCGATTGCAGTGTATTGCACTTTGGTCGGAATGAGAGAGAGAGAGAGAGAGAGAGAGAGAGAGAGAGAGAGAGAGAGAGAGAGATGCAAAAAAAAAAAAAAAAAAACACACACCCAAAGATATGCTTGAGTGACCAGTGCTTTTTCTGATAGATAACACGGGAGGGCCTTGATGATGCAATCCTCCCCCCACCGGCTTGGAAACTGGTAAGTTGCCGGGATTCACTCTTGGAAGGAGATCCGATTCATTTACTTTTTGGCTGTCGAATGTAGTATCTGTGGAGATAATCTCATTCACTACTTGCTCTGCATCGTATCGTCTTACAAAAGCACAAGAAAAATAATTTTATATAATTATTTATATTGATGTGGTCGCAGGACAATAAAAAATTGCAGTAAAAATAGTTGAATCACCTTAATCTTTACTCTTACGGGTACTTGTTTTAATTAATATAATTTACTGTAATTTTCGTTTTTTTAAGGTTCTTGCATCGATTTGTTGGATAAACTTTTACATTTTTATATCTTAAAATTTTCGTGATTTCTTTTTTACTTTTAACAAAAGGTCTCCATTACACTATTACCAACTTTCGCGGAACGGAAGTTAAAGGACGAGTTTCACTTTCATTCTCTCTAGGTCTGACTTCTATTGGATATTTCGGTCGTTTGGAAAAAAAAAATTCCAACTTTGAGAGTTTGCTTATTATCGAGGAAGTCGGAGACCAAATACGGGTACGAATTGTTGCCCATCACGTTTGGGACACATTGAAACTTTGCCATTTTCATCAACGATTTCTTTCCTGTTGAGGGAAAAAGCTGTTGAATGGAGGAAACTATATTAAAGGTGACCAGTCGGTTCATCGGTACTTTTCTTCCTTCTGATTCGATTTCGATTTCAATAGTTTTTTTTTTTTATTTTTTGACTGATTTATATCTGTAATTTGCATTGAGACATCCGTGGCTGTTCATACCAGAAAAGAATTATTGGCTATAAAGAAATTTTTTAATTAAAAAAGGGGGGAATTGCTAAAAAATTTTCAAAGCACTTTCACTCATTTAGTTTATGCAGATTTTATGTAAGAAGGGGGTTGTGACAAAGTAAGTGTCAATGATCGACAGGCTGTTGTTGACTCTTCTGTGTCGATAGGTGAAACTACTGCTGAAGTGAAGATTTCCTGACCAAGGGTTTCATCATTGAATTGGCAATAACATGGAAAAACACGCTATATGTAGTATATATATATATATATATATATATATATACATATATATATATATATATATATATATATATATATATATATATATATATAATATATATTATATATATACATATATATATGTATATATATAAAATCTGTGTGTGTGTGTGTGTGTGTGTGTGTGTGTGTGTGTGTGTGTGTGTGTGTGTGTGTGTGGGCGCGCGTGTACCGGTACTGTATAAACGCTGATACTGTAAAATCGATATTTTGTAAGGTGTAAGTATATATACTCAATTTCTCGGATGTCAGTCAATTTTCCTTGCATGACGTCTCATGGAGAACAGCCAGGAAATATAGTGTGGAATTTTTCTTGCCTGAAATTATTTGCGAAGTCATTTTACAAACAAATAATAAACATTTGTAGCAGTTCACTAATTTGACACAAGTCTGTAAGAATTCTGAAGAGACCGCAGGTATTGTTTATTTCTTCTTAAGAGAGAGAGAGGGTCCCTTTAAGAGAGAGAGAGAGAGAGAGAGAGAGAGAGAGAGAGAGAGAGAGAGAGAGAGAGAGAGAGAGAGAGAGAGAATGTGTGATGAATATCTGATGAGTTGCTCAGACTCGGTGGCGTGAGGATTATCTAGCCGAGTCCCTCCCGTTTTAATTAAGAGTGTATATATATTTTAGAGGAGAACTGGTCACTCATTTTTATAAATTTTCCTGTCTTCTGCCCTCTCTCTCCACCCCTGTCTATGACCATAGCTAGCTGAGCATTTAAACCTAATTCACTGCTTAGGTCACAAGGGACACGATGGGTTTAGATGGCTCCGTCCTTGATTAGGATTAAACCTGGGACTTCACACTAGTAAAGCAAGTGTAGCACCGTTTAACTACGAGAGGGATGGAGAGAGACGGGAGGGACAAAAGAACAATAAGTATAGCTGTTCGATTTTCATTGTACAAAGGTGCTACCATTGTGCTGCTTCAGTATAAGTACGCCTTTGAATCTTTCCTGACGTTTGCACAAGTAACTTTATTGCTATAAACTCTTTTACATTGAAAGCCATCGTGTTATTTGAAAGTTTTGCACAGGCATATTTTAAAACATGAAAGACAGGAGAGTCTTCTCTTTTTGATCGCACTTACTTGAGTTTTCTCATTGACTAGTAGTCGTGACTTTTTATTCATTTTTATATTAACATATCTAAATGGCTGTGGCTGTCCAATTTAATGTCGTTTCTATAAAAATGTGTTAATGGACTTCTCTCAATAGGCAGGTACTACGAAGAGGCTGTTAGATGATTCGTGTAATGTAGGAAATTTGTGAAATATGCAAAGTACCCTTAAACTCTAGAATATGGCTTGTATAGTAGAACTGTCATTCGGAAGATTATGTTCGGAATATTGAAATTCCGGAGATTCTGATCTGTTCATTAATATTCTGAGGAATATGCGTTGTACATTTAGTTACCGAAGATTATGTACAGCACAATGACATTCTGGAAAAATATTGATATTCCGATGAATAAATTCAGTACATTAATATTCTCAATAAATGCTAATTACATGGATACTCGGAAGGATAAATAATGTAAATTCCTTTGAATTCTTATGTACCTTGATGTTCTAAATTGAAAACTGAAAAATCGCATCATTTGGAAAGGTAGTCAATTAAGCTTATGTGAATGGGTCAGGAAAAGGAATCCTGACGTCATTGAATCCATTGATTCTGATTCTATTCATCAGGGCGGCATTAAAGGCTTCATTGTATACCATTCCCGCCCTCAGACAAGAGAAATCCTCGTTTATGACTTGCGAGAATCACTTAATCTCACATTATTCTTGAATTACATAAGGGAACTCGGCCCCGTCTGCCGACGTAAGAAAACGCTGAGGCAAAATGGAAAAGGTGGAAAATGTCGCCGGAATTGTTTTTCAATAACCTAAAGCTTCTGTTTACGCTGATGCTGGTTAAAATGGGGGTGGGTGTTGGTGTTTGTGTATGTGTTCTTGAGTGCGTGTGTGTGTGTGTGTGTGTGTGTGTATGAGAGAGAGAGAGAGAGAGAGAGAGAGAGAGAGAGAGAGAGAGAGAAGGTGATATTTTTAGTAATTACCTACATTTCTTTTTCACTCTGATTATTATTAATAATTATCTCTTGGTTAAAAGAAGGCCTGTGAGACTTAATTGCAGTAGTCTTCGACACCCTTCATTACTCAAGTATCAAATGATATATTTTTTTTGTTTGTGATAGCAATGGTCTTGTAGTAATTAGCCACTGTAAGTAGAGCCTATTAGATGTAATAACCCCACTCAAGATGTGCGACCACTTACTTCACCTCTCTTCACCAACACCACAGCCTTTCCTGACATACATCGCAAAAGACAGATATACCTGTAGAAAAACAGAATGATAGATAACATTTTATCATACGATAAAAGTTTAATTTCATCCAATTGTAGTGCCTCCGTTATCATCTACGGGTATTCAAATTCTCCTCCCACGTGTTAGATGAAAAAGACATTTCCGTTATCTGTAGACGTATGTTTGTTAAGGCTAGTAGACTGTGCTGTTGATCTTATGCTTATTAGTGATTTTATTGAATATTATATGCAGTATACTTTGAGTTCTTCAGAAATTTGAAATAGCAGTCGTGTTTCATTATCAAGCCTTTCCTGCTTAAAAATTTATAGCTATTAATTGCAGGTACAGTGTTTTCGGAGTGGTACCTCTGTTCTGTGACACCAGTCCTTATGTCCCAAATTTCGTACATTTATTGATTTTTATCTGTTAAAATTTCAGGCTCTATCCATGTTATGCAATTAACGCAGTGATGTTGATTGGTGTACATTAAGAAAAAACCCACGCAAATAATTGGTCAGGTACAGTAATTAAATAGATATTGAATAATAAAACCACATCGCTTTAATTTTCTGATTGTAATATTGTGTGAAGATAAAATGGGAAATCTCGTAGTTATGAGGCCATTGATGTTAAAATTCCATTCGTAAATAAGTAATTTACAAATCAGTTTGCTGAGCCTAAGTAATAAACAAGAAGAATTTTAAATCATATTTTTGGGGAATTTTATCCTCGTGTTCTTTCGTAATGGGATTATACATGTTAATGCTAAGTGCATGGCCGCATGACAGTCTGAAATTGGAACTCTTTCGTCATCGCTCATCGCGGCATTGTATTAGGAGATTATTTCTTTTTTTTTTTTTAAGCAAATGCTGATGGAATGGACAACTTAATGCCATTTTCCTGATTAGGTCCAAAGAAAATGGGACTGGGGAAAAGCGGTTCAGCACTGGCATTTTCCAAAGAAATTTCACGTTTTTTCGTGTACGGTAGTAATGGTTATAAAATAAACGAGTAAAAAATGCGCCGAAGTTTCATTGGCGCTAGCGACTTTTCCATACATCGTATAATCAAGGCCACCGAAAATAGATCTATCTTTCGGTGGTCTCGGTACAATGCTGCGTAAGCCGCGTCCCATGAACCTTTAACCTCGGGCCGGTGGTGGTCTATCCTACATGGTTGCCAGACTCACCATTATGGCTAACTTTACCTTAGTGGCATACTGTTGGTTCACAGCTCTCATGAATCATTTTAAGAATCCATAATGTAAGTCAGTTAGTTATAAAATTAAAATTGCCTTTTTAGTTTTCTGTAAAAGAAAACTATTTTGCCGGCTTTGTTTGTCCGTCCTCATTTTATTCTGTCCGCACTTTTCTGTCCGCCCTCAGATCTTAAAAACTACTGAGGCTAGAGGGCTGCAATTTCGTATGTTTGATGATTGGAGGGTGGATGATCAACATACCAATTTGCAGCCCTCTAACCTAGGTAGTTTGTAAGATCTGAGGGCGGACCGAAAAAGTGCGGGCAGAATAAAATGCGGACGGACAAACAAAGCCGGCACAATAGTTTTCTTTTACAGAAAACTAAAAAGGCAATTGTAATTTTAATAACTAACCGACTTACATTATGGATTCTTAAAATGATTCATGAGAGCTGTGAACCAACAGCATGCCACTAATTATGGCTAGATAATGTTATGAATACGTATATCTCATTTTTATTTCTATCTTAAAAAATGTCTGCATGTGTTGAGGACTAATGACTTGCATTATGATGCCGAGCTGGGTGAGATAAGCGTCGTCATTA
>NC_089759.1:25221656-25249156 GCF_040412425.1 Macrobrachium rosenbergii
AGAATAAGAATGTTTATTTTGATGAAATATCTTTACTTCAAACCCCATAAATCAAATTGCAGGATCAAACATGACAAACATTTTGATGAAATATCTTTTCCTTAAGACCCATAAATTGTATAGCGAGATTAAAAACCCAACAGTGATTGTGATGAAATATTTTGACTTCAAGATTCATTACTCGAATTACGAGAACAAATATCTCAGTTTTGTTGGTGAAATACCTTTACTTCAAGATTTATAAATCGAGATATTTTAACGAAAAATCTTTGCTGCAAAACCTATAGATCGAATTACGAGAGTGAATAAATCAGTTATACTGATGAAATATTGTTACTTCTCAAAAATGGAATACGAGACAAGAATAAATATCTCAATTTTGCTGGTGAACTATCTTGACTTCAAGACTGATAAATCGAATTTCGAGTACAAATATGACCAATATTTTGATGAAATATCTGTGCTTCAAGACCCATAGATCGAATGACGAAAATAAATATATAATTTATATTGAGGAAATATCGTTACTTCAAGGTCTGTAATTCGGCTTTCGAGAACAATTATGTTAGTTATATTGATGAAATATCTTTACTTGAAGACCTATAAAACGGATTGCGAGAACAAACATGAGGAATATTTTGATGGAATATCTTTACTTCAAGACTTATGAATCAAATTGCGTGAAAAATATGACGAGTATTTCGACGAAATGTCTTTGCATCAAGACCCATAAATTGTATGGCGATTTTAACAACACGACAATTATTTTGACGAAGTATCTTTACTTCAAGACCTATAAATATGAGGAGTAATCTGATGAAAAATCTTTACTTCAAGACTTATGAATCAAATTGCGAGAGCGCATAAGGATTTTTTATCATTAAATATCTTTACTTAAAGACTTATGAATATGAAGAGTGTTTTGATGAAATGTCTTGACTTGAAGACCTATGAATCAAATTGCGAGAACTAAAATGGCGAATATTTTGGTTCAATACGGTATCTGAGCATCAGGACTCATACATGGAAGTAAGCAGTTCATTATTAGGCTGGTAAAAATGCAAGTTTTAATGGCACGAAATTCGGCTTTTAATGAATGTGGAAATGAACGCATGTCCCAAATTCCAGGGACTTAATTAGGGACTAAATTTTAGTCGTCACGAAAATAGTTTCAGCCTGATGGATATGTTGTCTGGCTTATGGTGTTTAGTGCGGATTAAATGCATGAATGGTGATGTATAGTATGTTTTTATTTATGTAGGGTTGAACGTTTTCTTCTGCTATTTTAAATTCGTGAAGTCAAACTGAAAATTCACTCTGGGAGAAACTTGTATTGACATGCCATTTAATTACTCTTCCATTAGGCTGACGTGGGTTGATTGTCCTATCACTTACAGCATATAGAAAAGATATAAATGAAGCTACGAAGAAGAGAGAGAGAGGGGGAGGGAGGGGGGTTGGTAAGCAAATTTCCGGACTATAGATGCTAACACCTCGTTCTAGATTTAGCACAGCAAGAAATATGCATTTGTCTCGACTTATATAACTGCTAAATAATTTCCTTTGTCTTGTCGCCCTAGGAAATGTAATAATGTTAATTAAGAAAACCGCAGAGGCTAATTTAGAGACGGGGAAACATTTGCAACGAGCCTGTTAAAGAGATTATCTCAATGAAGCCATAGGTGATGCTGGAGAACATGGAAATAGTATCCGCTTTAAATGGGTTTTGTTTAGACCTTATCCACTAACTAACGCTTCAGTGGCCAGGAATCAAGTTTATGTCAAGTGTTCTTTCAGGTAGTTCACATTCTGTCATCTGAAAGCAGAATCCACCGGTCCGTTAGTCCCTAAAACAATCTGTTTCTTTCTGCATTAAGAGCTGCAGTTTTTATGGCTGTATTTTATTTTACATTCATGATATATTGTTCTTTAAGGAAATATTTTTTTAAACAAAATTCGCTTGGAAGAAAGAAGCCTGGGATTTTGTCTTTGGCTTCCAAATATTATTTTTGCATATGAGCGGAAGCTGTATAACACTAGCGGTTCCGCAGGAATTTAGTAGTGATTATTGCAGCAGATACAGACCAGTGTCCATCCTCCCATTTCAATAAAGGTTTCTGAAAAGTATATCTTTCAGTAATATGGAAGGACCGTGAATCAAGAGAATTGATTCCTGACAACCAGGAAGTCTAAAGGAAGCAGTTACCCCTTTCTGATGCCCTTGTATACCTAACTAGGTACATTCAAGGCATTCATTTCATGTGCCTGATCTCATTCACTATTTTTCAAGACGCCAACTGCGCAGGGTTATAGATACTGCATTTTGTTGGGAACCTAAGCCTATCCTGTCCGGTGTTTCATGATATAGTATTGTATCCAGTCCTTCATAGTGACGTGACTGGTGGCCTACAAAGTAAGATAGTACAGTTTATAGGTGGTACAATAGGAAATTTAGTTCCATTCCCAACAGGTACCTTGAACAGATCATTAATTCTAGCCGGTGGAATCTGAGGTTGAAATGTAGATCAAATTAAAATATTTTGGCTAACCGATCTCATAATTAGTTCCCACTGCATGATGTAGAGCTAAAACTGTGCTTGATGACAATAAATATTGAACAATACTTAAACAGTATTACCTCTGACTACAAGTTTTGGCTTTTTAAGATTTAAAACGTATTACGATCCAATGTTGCCAAGAAGCTTGGTGATGTTCCTCAAGGTTCATGTACCCACAGAGAGATAGTATTAATAATCCCACTTACTTCGAATCTTTTGTTTTGTCATTGATCAAATGTTATCAGCAGCCTCCCGGGATATTTGCGAGTAAGTCGTTGCACAAATTGCTGGCAATGATGTTTCCTAATTCTTCATGGTGGTATGATATATATGTATATATATACGCATATGTATACATATACAGTATATGTAAGAATTTATGTATGTATGTATGTATTTATGCGTTCATTATATAACTTACGGTTTGCCTTTTTAGAGGGGATAGTTATAAGATAGCAAAGCCACCTCGTTCTCAGCAAATTTTGAGGATGAAATCGCTAGGATTAAGTTGCAAGCCTTATCTTGACTACGACTGATGTTGGTAACCACTCACAGCTAGGTTAGCTTGTGGATGGCAGGACAGGATCGAACCACAGACCTGCCAAAAATGAACGCTGTCTCTCTCTCTCTCTCTCTCTCTCTCTCTCTCTCTCTCTCTCTCTATATATATATATATATATATATATATATATATATATGTGTGTGTGTGTGTGTGTGTGTGTATACATATATAGATATGTAAAAAATAATATATATGTATGTATGTATGTGATGCATACACATTCATATATATGTGTATATATACTTTATATATATATATATATATATATATATATATATATATATATATATATATATATACACACACACACATTTATAAAATAGTTTACCTCTGCCGTGATCGAGCTCGGGGCTCGGGGGAGGCGAATAAACCAACCATAAAGTAACCACTAGTCCGTGGGGACCATTACCTACATATACTGTATACATAACACACACACACGCATATCTGTATTTCACATATATGCATATATGTGTGCGTTTGTTCGTTGACATGCTCGTATTGATTTTATTTCTGAGCCTTACTGTTTTGGAATGTTTCCAATTGCTGCTTTTATGCCGTATTCCGAGTCAGATCCTGCAATAAAACTCAATCATCTTACTCCTGGGCCCAAGTGCCCGTCTGGAGAGCCCTTAGAAAATCGATGAAGAGGCACCTGTTATTGACCTAAAAGGGGAAAAAAGAATTTTTTTTCCGCTCTGTATTTATGTTTCCTCTAATGAGTTATTTTACTTGGAGAAATTTTTTCCTTTTTTCTGCGGTGGTTTGAAATTATCTGAGAAAATGCGTTTCAAAAAAGCTATTCAGAAATACATCCACAGTTTTAGGATGTATTTGTGTTTTTGAACGGAACAGTAGCTATAGGAATTGACGAAAGTAGGATGGGATGGCCTTGTCATATAGCGTGCCTAGTTTTAGCGGAGAACTTGCTGTTTTTTTCTTTCCTTAATTCATAGATCATTGGTCTTTTTATAAAAAAAAATTTGAAGTAAAGAAATGATAGCCGGTGATCTTAACACATGTTTCGTGCATCTCGAATTCGACTGAACGTTTCCTGTATCTAGTCATCCTTCCTAGATTACGATTTGGTAGTGTGTTGATAATTAACTAACTAACTTAGCGAGATGTTAATCCTTTGGTGGAAGGGACTGTCATACATTACTTATTTTGAATATACGAATGTTAGAACAGGAACTTCAGAAATTAACTGTATCGCTTATGAAAGCATCCCCAGTAGCAGAGAGATCGCTAGCATGGGCTGTCAAGCTTAGGAAGGTGTATTCTCAAACAATCATTACAAAGTGAATTTCTTAAGGAAAAGTAGATAAGGGGACTTACTGTAACTGTAAGTGTGGTGTATTTCTCGCGCTGTAGTTTGATCAGTTTTAAGCAGCACTGTTTTTTTGCCTTAGCCCAGTAATCATTTGTAGCTGTTTTTATGTGAAGCTCAATCTTCACCAACTTCGTGAAGACTGTAATTTTCATTTTTGGAATTTCAAGTAGGGCTATTGTGAATAAGATTTGATTAGAGAGAAAAAAAAACATAGGGAAAAAATATTGTTGTTACACTGTATAATCATGTGACAGACTGTAAATTATTTTTAAAATTAAAAATCTAACAGATCAGAACTCTAAAAAGAAAAAAGAGAGTGTTTTGAAACTTATATAGGAAATATCTCAATAGCTTATATATACTCGCATTTTCTTATATAGCGAATATCATAAAAATTTACTTTCTTAGTTGCTTCATAAACGACTTGACAGGGAGGATTCATGTGTTCCATAGTTCAAACCGGCGAAAACTGGATATCGCCGTGATGAAAGCACAATTTTGCTTTCGACTTGAATATTTCAGTTTTTGAGCAGATATTGGATGCTAAATTGAATTTCAGAGAAGAATGTATATGAGTGCATAAAATCTTTTTGTCTCGCTCGGGCCAGTCAGCTTAATAAAAGCGCCAGTGCCAGATGGAAATCAATAGTCATACGGGCGATCGGCTTAGGAAAATCAGTTGGGCGGGGAGCTGGTTTGCAATTATGACCTCTTTTATTGAGGAGTTTACCTTCGCCAAGAAGATTTGGCTTTGGGATCCGTTTGTCTGTCCGTCTGTCAGTTTGTCTTCCTGAGTACGTGAAAATGAATGAACGGTTGTTCGTAATTTTCTTTCAAGAGTGGCAACGTTGCAGGGAACCTTGTATGGAAAGTCCGTATTGAACCGTTGTGCCTATCAGTTCACACTATTGAGAGAATGGAATGCAGAGTGCTGACTGGACATTTTGTCATTTGGGTAAAATCAGCGTGACAGCAATGGGCAAGCTGGTAGCAGTGAAATCGTTGAGATTCAGCATGATATTCCTTTGAAGGTTAATTGGTTCCCTTTCCTGTGTGACACTTGCTGGGTCCGGTTTGATTTTCAGTCCGGTAGTTCGGGTGAATTCTACTCGGACTGCTCTGATTGAGGACGATTCTGATTTCACTTCAGCCACAGCATCCGGAGGGCTCACTGTTTCAGGCTGAATGGAATTATTTCCTTGAGAAGTGCTATGCTACCTTTCATATATTTCAGTAAATTTCACTGTTTCATGTACTTAAAGATTTATACAAAAATACCCAAAACATATGCTCTCTCTCTCTCTCTCTCTCTCTCTCTCTCTCTCTCTCTCTCTCTCTCTCTCTCTCTCTCTCTCTATATATATATATATATATATATATATATATATATATATATATACTGTATATATATATGTGTGTATATATATATACATATATATATATATATATATATATATATATATATATATATATATATATATATATATATATATATATATATATATATATATATATACACATACATACATACATACACATATATTGACAAATACTTCAAACCAGTCCATCATATTGGACTAGATTCATAAGAATCGAGAACAAAAAGTTTATTTGAATGTAATACGTCTCCTGTAGGCAATACTGTTATTTTTTAGCTATACTTTGTGCCTGGTACAAATTTATTAAGATTATTGTTTTGGGATTTGTCAAATGACATCGTTCAATGATTTATTTGCCATTAAGTAAGGATGATCAAGTACTGTACTGAACATACAGTCAGTAATTTGCCAGAGGGGACCGGTGTGGTAAAACTTGTCGTGCTTGTTATTGTTAATTAAAAGTGGATGGATTACAACCTGCATATATTATTACTATAATAATATGTAAATATTTATTTGCTCTGTTTGTTTATGGCACTCTCTTTTATAACGTGATTTGAACTGTCTATTCTTGAATAGCCGTTTGTTTATTTTCGTTGTATGTGGATAACTGACAGTAATGCTCCTATAAACTTACGTAATTATCTGCCATTAAGTATACTTCGAGTTTTGTCTTTAGCTGTACCCATTTTTCTGTGGGGTCGCTGTTTCCTGTCAGCCTTCTCCACCTTCTTCTGTGCAGTGCATCCTGGCTTCTTAAACCTTTCTCCTGCATGTCATTTGCTATTTTATAAAATTTACTTCGATGATTGGTAGTAAAGACGATGCTGTGATACGGAAAGTTCACCTGTGCTGAGCCAAAAGAAACTATTTTATTCTCCTCTCATAATATAACGTCGCCACAGCATAGGTCAAAGTACGATGATGCAGTAATGATTTATTTCACAGCGCCATCGCCAATGGGTGCTCATATTCATTTTAAATCCACCTTATCCGATTAAATCAGATTCTGTATGAAATTTTGAAGGTTGTGTGACCTGATCACTTCCATCTGAATTCTTTTGTGTATTTGGTTATAAAGATTCTGTGAATATTCATATCAGAAATGATAAATCGATAACTCGAGGTGTCTTCGGGTCAGAAAGAATCCTTGGTCCTCACTAGCTCTTCCTCGACCTAAAGCCAGCCCCTCACAAATACAGCTGAAATTTATAATTAACTTTTTTTTTTGGGGGGGGGGGTGTTTGTCCTGGTTATACTTGCATATTCCAGCGTCATATGCGAATGATATATAATGGTATTTTTATAATTAATGGAGTTTCTGATCCTTTTCGCTAGTTGTTATAGATTAAGTAGGCCTTATGCCAGCACGGGCAAGAACTTGCTCGCACTAGGGGCCTGTAAGTGGAGATGGGGATGTGGAAGTGAATAAGTATCCTGGTGTGGACCTAGGGATTCGGACCTCAGTGGTAGCTGAAACGAAACCCCCCCCCCAAAAAAAATAACGATAGATGAATAGATATGTGTAACAGCTAGCAACACAGAACTCACAAATTAAAAGTGTGAAGGCGTATTTTCAATTCTTATCATACTTAATGCTTTATCATCTCATGTATTAAACATTATGGGCGTTAACGTTTTGTTTTATTAATCGTGCAATATTTTTAGATCTTCGTTTGGTCATTATTAATCTACGAACTGAGATGCAACATTAATCTCTGAAAGGATGTTTTGTATAGTCAAGGTTGGCTGAGGTTCACCGTCATCATGCCTGAAGAATTTATAGCAGATTCGAATCTAATTGTTAATTCAGGACGGTGTTAATGGCTGTTTTTCGGCCTCCAGATGTCAGTGATTTTGATGGTCTACCCTCTTGACAATATGAAATCACCTGGCGTTACTTGTCGAGTAGTGTAGCTGTATAAAACGTTGTTGGTGGCCAACAACTTTGTAAAAGTTAAGTATACCTTAGTTTTACCAGACCACTGAGCTGATTAACAGCTCTCCTAGGGCTGGCCCGAAGAATTAGACTTATTTTACGTGGCTAAGAACCAATTGGTTACTTAGCAACGGGACCTACAGCTTATTGTGGAATCCGAACCACATTATAGCGAGAAATGAATTTCTATCACCGGAAATAAATTCCTCTAACTCTTCATCAGCCGGCCAGGGAATTGAACTCCGGCCTATCGAGACAGTCCGCAGCGAAAAAATTTCATCCAAATAGAAAAGTATTAATTTTTCTTTAAAAAAATTAACTTAGATCACGCACTTTAGACTATAAGTATTTTAAGAGTGATAATTTTCAAATCGATAAAATAGTTCATGTTTTCTAATTTTGATGTGAATGTGCTCCAACGGCGCAATACGTTTTCATATCCATTATAGCAAGCTAACATATTGCAAAAATATGCAGAGAAAATTTTACATGGTTCAGTCTAGAAATGAAATTTTTGTGGAACGTTTATTTCGACACGAAATTCATTACAGCTAATGTATATACTCTGCTTACCACCCCTACCCCCCTTCTCTCTCACTCTTAATACACGCCCTAAACAAAGCTAAAAAAAAATGGGAACTTTTCTTCTCTGCCACGCTTCCATTACTATGTAACAAAAGTGGATTATGCTGTGCCAGTAATGAAGATAGATTGACTTGAAGTTAAAATGTGAATATTGATAAAAATTATATTTTTTTGTACGAAGCAAAGCATATCGAAATATGTTTGGAAATGGACAAGTGCAAACGCCAAAGATAGGTACCGCCTTCAGTAAGCTACCGATTTCTTTCACTATTTACTGTTTTCTGCAGCTTTTCTTCACTATCCTCAATTAGTAATATATCATCAGCAATCATCAGTCATTCCACATACTATTAACGCCCCATTTTTTATACCAAACCTTTGAAAGCTGCACTCTTTCTGATGATAATAATACTTTTAATATTAATGGAGCATGCCATGGGCGACGCACCATAACGCGGCTCAAAGGTTCTTTGCAGAATTCATTCACCCCCTACCTCGTTTCTATGTTTTAGAGGCGTCTCTGTAAAAAATATTCAGAAGTTCAATAGAATTCGGGGCTCTTCGGTGAAAACGGTAATCTCAGCATTACACTTTTCAGTGACCTTATCTTTTCCTCTACCGCCACGATTTGGAATTCTATTCCCGCTTCTGCTATTCGTGACCCAGTGGCCTTTCTTTGTAAAAACCTGTCGCTTCTCTCCTGGTCTTTCTTCATGTTTTCTCTGGGCTTGAGGTGAAAAATGGGTATTAGGTGTCTCATTGAGCTTTGCTATGGAAATGAAAGTGAAATTGTTTTTTGCTTTCCTCCGTTAAAAGCTCTGCTAGTTTCCTCGGCCTGATTTTCTGCATTTGCATCAAAAGCATTCAATAAATATCTGTTTTTGATATAGCCCCAGGGTGCAATGACCCCGATTTACTGTATAAACAAAAATGGGATATGAATACGAATGCTTTGAATCTTCATTAATTGTGCATATTTTCCTGGATGTCTGTTTAACAAACTGCACTTCATATTGAATATTTCAGAATAAATGCATAACAATAGCCATATCGTTTTATATCTGCTGGTCACACTTCGTGAACCATGTATTTTTAATGGTCATAGTAACCTCCCAACTTCTCTGTTTCGTAATTTTAGGGAAAAATAATTGAAAAGGTCATTATGACTGCGTAAACACAGATGAGTCAGTGATATTATCAACATTTATGCTGGCAGGTGCTAAGAATCACTTTCCCCTCATTCAAACAAAACTAATTTTAAGACTTCCTTTCCGATGACGTTGGCACTGAAATTCATACAATTTGTGCCTGGTTTGGCAGTCTTCATATTACTATAAAGGTGTCATATTGGGTAATTTTTTTCGTGGGACACGGTTAGGATATTACGCTAAACAGTAGGCTCCAGAGTGCAAACCACTGCACAGAGCAATACACTAAGAGACAGATACAGGTTTATGATGTACTAACCTAAAAAAAAAAGTCTATTACTTAATTAGAAAATAATGATATCTTTATTTATTATAGATTATATATTTGTTTCACAAAAATCGACATGATCTTTGATAAAATGTTTTACAGAGCAGTACAGTGTTTTCTGATTCAAGTTTATAAGATTCAGATATAAAAAAACTATAATTAGGAAATATCTATTTCGTTTCGTAGTTAAAATTTTATAAGTAACAAGAAAATACAGTGTTGTACAGCACGGATAAACTTAAGAAAAATGACTGTACATAATTCCGAAATAGTTACTTTGTCGCATGTTTTAGTTACCAATTTTCGTTATTAAAACAAACTGTTAGACAATTATATATAATGAGAAATAATTGTCGTATCTTCTATATGAAAACATGATAATATTTTTGCTAATAACGGGTAAGGCAAGTTTATGATTGTGAGTCTTATGATTTTTATTCTGTCATTTTTTTTTCATGCCCCGTCGGGATTTCTCAGTTAAAGCTGCTCTTGTCAAATGATTATCCAGGACCGTTCCCTCGGCGTAACTTTTGTGTTTGGCTGGGAAAGTTTTGCAAGTCTAGCACTGAGGCAATTACACTGGAATTCTTGGCGAAGCGAGCGAAAATGTCTGACATTCGAGGAAACATTAGGCACCATAATATTTATGTCTCAGAAGAAATAATAGGAGATAAAAATATTAGTACGGAATTATTTGCTTCTTCGAATGCTGTCGCTTGTGATTTTTTTTCCTTGTATTTCTCACGCAATTGTAAATTAATTATCAGTTCGAGGGTTTGCGGAGAGAGAGAGAGAGAGAGAGAGAGAGAGAGAGAGAGAGAGAGTTTTCTGGCCTCAGAGTAATTTTATTACAGCCTCCTTTCTTAATGAGAGAGTGGTTAATACAGAGCTGTGGTAGTGTTTTGCATTTTTTTCCAGAGAGAGAGAGAGAGAGAGAGAGAGAGAGAGAGAGAGAGAGAGAGAGAGAGAGAGAGAGGAGAGAGAGAGAGAGCTGCCGTTTAGAAGTAACCCACGAAGAATGACGGTATGTAATCCGTAGATAAACAGTTCATAACACAAAGTTAAGACATAATAATGCGTCGTAGAGCAAAATTGAACAGACCTCAAAGTTCGAAACATCCAACCAACCGTAAGCATTTCCCCGGAAGCAGTCAGTCTTCCCTTGTTCACTTACCCCGAGTAAATGAGAACAGATTAAGTCGGTTTAGCGCACGCCAGCGTAGAAGTGCGATAACTGTGGCCTCATTTCGTTGGCCAGATGATGACAATGCCTACCGCTCTTGCAAATGCCTGTAATATATTTTCGATTTTTTGAAAGGCCATTGTACACAGAAAAGATAAATTTCGCTGTTGCTGGCTTTTTTTTTTCTCGTTGTTGTTGCGGAATATCGTCAGCGCTTTTGAAATTTACTCATTGCACTAATTTCTTGCTTTTATAACAGAAAATTCTTATTGTGATTTAATTGTTTTTTGATATATTGACTTTACTGCGAGATACACATTTTCAAAGAAAGAATCCTCAACTTAGAAGTGCTGGTGGCTGTTATTGCTCCTTTTCCAAAGCAGCGACCATCACGCTTAAACCTTGTTCCCCTTTAGGGGAAACGACTTTCTTGAACGACGCGCAGAACCGAGCCCAGGGGGTCTCTCGTTACAATACACATGAATACAAGAAGCGACATTTCACGGTTAACAAAAGTTCCTGTATCGCCTTTGAATGTTCGCTACAGTCAAGAAAATGTCTCCAGTTCTTTCAGGGATTAGCCGCTCTATAGCAGTGAACACACACGCACACACTTGTACTCAGCAGTAACATTTTTCTTCCTGATAGCTTGGTTGGCATGGCACTGAACAGCCCTCCCTCCTAATACCGTTCTGAATTCTTGCGTGGAGGGAGAGCCTTAGTTTCATTCCCAAAGTTTGATTCATGTTTTCAGTGGAAAACTCACCCAAAAATATTAGGGAATTTGGAAGATTAGAAATCAGCGCGTGCTGGCCGTTAAATTTGCATTGTCATAAATATTCTACCAGTGATGTCTGTGAATTAATGTTTGTAATTTGCCGGATGCTCAGGAATCTCTTCACCGGAAAATAAATTGTTATTACAGATAAAATATGCTTGCTTAACTGGAGACCCTTAAACTTTAAAAAAAATGTTTTTAATACAAAGGTTATTTGGACGGGGAACTTGATGATTCTTTTTGTAGCCAAGGACCAAGACAACGGAAGAAGCAATAAGCCTGCTTCCTAAAGGAGCAAATAACAGAAGCATTAAGAGAAGTCCAAAGCTTTGCAGCGTCCTTTCGCTTCCTAGCTGCAACCGATTTCATTCTTTTTACTGTACCTCTGTTCATATTTTCTTTCTTCCATCTTGCTTTCCATCCTCTCTTGGTAATAGTTTTATAAAGCAATTGTGAAGTTTTCCTTCTGTTACACCTTTAAAACCTTTGTACTCTTAATTTCCCTTTCAGCGCAGAATGACCTCATACGTCCCAGCGCTTGGCCTGTGGCCTAAATTTCATATTCCATAAGGGATTTCAAGATTCACATGTTCATAACTGCAAATTTGATTTGCCTTTCTAATTTCGTTATGTAAAGTACTTCGGTAATTCCAAATTTTCCGTTACAATTAGAAACCGAACGATTGGGAAATTCAACGAATTATTTTTGTTATCTGTGAACATCAGATAATCGTCCAAATATTGGAGAGGTTAAAGAATTCTTTCGGGTATTTTGAAGTCCTTGCACAAGTCACGTTGATGCCAAGTCGATTACGACTTCGAATTGAATCTATTCACGGTTTCCAGCCGCCGAGAATTTCTGATCTCGGTCCGTGCAAGCTTTGGCAACCACTTCCGAAGGAATCGTGAACCTTCGTCTGTTGTGGATTTTATTCATAAGTAAGTTTAGTTTAGGAGTTTCTTTTTCTTGGACAATAAGCCTATCTTAGATATTCTGAGATTTAAATATGGTTTTTTAATTCTATGCCTAAACCTACGCCTAAGTTATTCATCACTTTTTATCTACATTTTTGTAATAGATATTTCAGGTTAGATTTTGCATGATTGAAGCTTTCTTTTTATCAGACTGCATAATTTCTGTGGAAATTGTCCTATAAATATTTTTTTTATAAATATTCCTTTGAGGATCGACGTCGTTCGTTTATGTTTTGTCATTGATGAAAATGAACTTAGTTCTTAGTAACAGGGAACTTTAAAAGGCCGTCACTTATTGAAATTCACATGATTTTAGTCACCACTTATTCTTGTGTCTCTACTATATTCACTTTATAGTAATCTTTAATTAGTAAGTATAGATCAAACAATTTTAACATATCCCTTTTTCTTAAGGTGAATCATATATATTATTATGATTGCCATCTTTTGAGATACGTACGCATAACTTTGACTTAAGTCATTGCATTTAGAAAAATTAACTCCGACTTTAATGGAAACGGGAAACCGAGAAGGAGCATCACCAAGAAGATCCTCTCTCTCTCTCTCTCTCTCTCTCTCTCTCTCTCTCTCTCTCTCTCTCTCTCTCTCTCTCTCTGTTTCTTTTATAACCTTTTCATTTTGAATGGAATTTACGGTCATCAAGATTGTGCTCTGTTTCAGTTGTGGTAAATATATATATATATATATATATATATATATATATATATATATATATATATATATATATATACATATACATACATACATACATACATACATACATACATATATATACACACATTTACAGGTATATATATGTGTGTATATATATGTATTTATATATATTTATGTCTAAGTGTATATAGGTTTTGACTCACTTCTTACTTTTGAGAAACATTTAATGAAAGTGTCAGCAAATGCCGTATGGAAGTTAAGTACTGTACGTAAGGCCTTATATTTATAATAGTGTTAATATCAATGCAACCTGTTTTAGGTCCTTTGTCCTTCCTTTACTGGAATACTGTTCTCCGGTGTGGATTTCTGCCTCTGCCAGAGGTTTATCTCGTTTAAGTAGAGTGTTTTCCTAACATTAGCAGTAATGACTCGGACCATCGACGGATGGGCTCTTGTTTGTCAGTTTTTCATAATTTTTATTTCAGTAGAGATCTTCCACATGCACAATTGATACGTGATCCCCTTTTCCTGCCGAGAGCAACCAAATTTGCGGAACAGTAGCACCAGTATGCAGTAAATGTGCCTCACTCGAACTTCTCAGTTCCAAAGGTCCTATATCCCTGACACCGTTGGACTGTGGAACAGTCTCCCCGAGGGTGTACAATTGGAACCTCAAAAGTTCAAGCTAAGGTGTAATGCATTACTATCCGAAAATAATTATCCTTGTATTTTAATAATTTACTTAAATCTTTATCTGGTTATATAGTAGTTTGTTAATTTTTTCTTTTCTAACAACTGATCTCTTCTTCCTATATTTCCTATTACCGTCTGTTACTGTTTTCAAGTGAACACCATATTCTTCGAACGCTTGAATTTCAAGTCAATGGCCCCTGTGAGCCTGTTCTATATGGATAGGGTTCATCTTCCGAATAATAATAATAATAATAATAATAATAATAATAATAATAATAATAATAATAATAATAATAATAATAATAATAATAATCATTGAAGGCAGTTGCCTAAGCGGAATCAGTATTGATGTCAATAGGCATTGCATAGTAGAACAGTGCCCTGAAAGTGATATATATATATATATATATATATATATATATATATATATATATATATATATATATATATATTTATTATTTATTTATTTATATATATATATATATATATATATATATATATATATATATATATATATATATATATATATATATATGTACTTATACATATATATAAATATAATACAGTATATATTTATATATATATATATATATATATATATATATATATATATATATATATAAATAAATAAATATATGCACACACACACACACAAACACAGAAGGGGAGAGTTTCGTTCTTATTGGGACAGAATTATCATTTACCAGGTAAGGCGTTTCCATCGATCCAGATTGCTGTGAAGCTGCGATTGCATGCGTACGTGCTCGGGTCTTGAGAAGCAAAAAGCGATCAGCTAATATGTAGAAATGGTCAAATTATTTCCAATGTATCGATATTCGATACTCGGCAAATGTCGTCCACTTACTGCATTGATTCGTAGATCGGAAAATGCGTCCAATGTGATTAAACCTATATAAGTGCCCGAGTGCTCGCAGAGTTAAGAGGAATTTTGTGACTGGATTTTCACTTTTAATGCTCGAAGGAAAATTATTTCATTGGGTAAATTTTTTTTGGGATACAATGCGTGGAAATTTTTACGGATTGCATATAGCTTACGTTTCGTGAAAGTTTATTTACCCGGTGATTCACTTTTATTAATTAAGTACGTTTTATGTTTAATACTATTTTTATGTATTATAAGGAAATATCAAATGTTACCACATTAAAATTATATTTTCATTATTAATGTGTTATATAATTTCGCACTTGCGATATACCAACCTATGACAGTGACCACACTCCCGTGAAGGCGCTAAATTATTTTGTCTAGAAGTCAGTCATTAAATGTGATGCCTGTATGTTTGTTCCGTATGTATGAGTATATTATTTGCTGAGATGTCATAATTCTGTTAACAGAAAATGTTACTTAAAGAAAATTGGTAGCTGAATTGACAATTTCAGTAAGCTATATGAGGATATCAGTAATAAAATTGCTTTTATTTTTCTTATTTAGTTAATTTTTGCTTGAAGCATTTTGGAAAAGGCCATTACACTTTTGCTGCCTCAGAATGATTTTGGGTTTTTCATTTTTGTTATTTTTTCTTTTAATGATAATTTTTTACCTTTAACTATTTTTATTTTCAGAATACAATGACCTTTAACGTTTCTTTACAATTTTTCTGACGGAAAAGAAATCGTCAAAATACATTTTTATTATTCCTTGGTCTTACTATGGTTCTTTTTTTATTGTAAACGAATTGAAAATATTGTGTGGCAGATGTTGTGTGTTTATAGCTATAATTGTTTACTGTTAAATTTGTAAGATAACATCTTTACGCCTTAGGAGGTTTAGTGACTCATTTGGATTCTTTCTTATATTTGTGTTTACTCATGAATAAACAAACATCTGTCTATATATATTCCGGAGAGGCTATGGTTTGCTTCCTTGGTATCAGCTATAAATCATTAACTTTTGCCTGCCAAAAATCCTTGCTATAAATTATTGCTGTTTGCCTACTAAATTAGTGTAATTAAGGATTTCAATATAAAAGTTTGGTAGCCAATTTGCCAGAGTTAGATATCAGTCATTATTCTGTGATAAATGGAGACTGCAATTGTGCACGACAGGGAGTTCCTTTGTTTTTCTTTTATGTATTATCTAGCTAACCAACCCGGCGCTACCCGGGAAAACTGAATTACAACCGATAAACTCTCTCTCTCTCTCTCTCTCTCTCTCTCTCTCTCTCTCTCTCTCTCTCTCTCTCTCTCTCTCTCTCTCTCTCCTGTTATGACTTACTTTAAACAAACTATCTAGCTCGAAAACAGATTGCCTTATTGCAGAGCAAAGTTCGAACGTTATTGCCTGTGCTGATGATATTACTTAACTCTCTCTTTCAGCGACGTTAATTCAAATGAAAAGGAATAATTACTAAGAAAGAAGAATTAGAGTTGGATTTTAACTTTGAAAATCATGTGTTTAGTTATTCATTTAAGGTAACTAATGAAATAAACTGTTTTGAATTAGGACTGTTTATTCGAGGTCAAACACTATTTTTCGTTCAGTTCTCTTATAGATTTTGGTGCTCTGAAATAATACTAAGCCTGGCTGAATTCTTAATGTTTGTAGCTTTTCACTCCTTCCTGAGATTGCACTGGGGACTCCACAGTATCGGCCTAGGTTAGGAGAGGCTAGGGTACTCCAAAAATGACCATTTTGCCATGGTTAAACTATTACAAATCCCAAAGTAATAGAAGATACTTTTACATATAACAACCATAGAGTGGATTTCTCATGAAACCGTTTTCTTTTTAGTCAGATATTTGTGTGAGATATTTACGATATTTACATTTATATATAATTCACTGAAAGGAATTTTACTTCTACACATACGATCCAGCATCCTCAACTCTCAACTTGTCCCTGTCATAGAACGCTCAGGAACAAGTCTCTCTCTCTCTCTCTCTCTCTCTCTCTCTCTCTCTCTCTCTCTCTCTCTCTCTCTCTCTCGACGTAATTAAGTGAAGGAAACAGATACAGATACCGTGGAAAGGCTTCTTCCCCTTAGCCCAGGCATAGAGAGCACCTGGTCCCCCTAGGGGCTTGACCCTGTAAGCTCTTCAGGATACTGCAAGGGCTGTGAGGACCAAGCTCGGAGGATCCACTTGGTTATTGTAGGCCGGAATTCTGAATTAGAGCTATTTACCTCCAGCCATCTTCCCCTCTTCGCCTTCTTCATCCCCCTATTCTTCCCTCATAAGCGATAAGCTGGCGTCTTTGTGTTAGGAGGGACTGAGGAGTGGTGCTTTCTTTTTGGTATAATCGCCCGTCTGTCTTTCACTTTTTTGTTCGTTATGAAAGGATTAAAGCTTAGTAACGGAGAGGTGATTGGCATCATGATAGGTGGGCTGATTGATTCGGGGAGCCCCTTAAAGGGACGTAGGGATTTGGAAGGAGGTCTCTTTATGTAAGACGCCAATGTTGAAGGTATAAGGAAAAGTAGGCAGCAATGGCCAGACGTTTTAAATGAATGAAAATTAAAAACGAAGGGTAATGAGAAGCTACATCTTCGCTGCAGATGCAAAGAGAGCTCAAACGCTTACGTTCAAAATTTAGGGATGAGGGAACTTATTCTAGATGAAAAGTCAGTGAATAAAATAAATATTTATAAAGCGTGGACTCGTTGTAGGTACTGTAGATAAGAGAGGTGAAACTGATATTTGTAACCCATGGCAACAAAGTTCTAAGAAACTACCTGGAAGATTAAATACGAAGTCTTCATGCGTTATAGTTCGTGAATTAATATAATGTTAATATGACCATAAAAACACTCAAGTCAAGATTTTCAGCATAAATTCTTAATATCGAAGGGCGTATCAGCATGAATAAATACCTGTCAATACAAAACATACAGACCAGTTTTTATTTTTAAAGCAGTAGCATGGAAATGACACGGAACAAGAAAGGTAGGCATTGTAGTTGGACAATCCAAGTACAAGTCAGAGTGAAGGTAGTTTTATGTCCTACGTTTCTTCATGTGTCAGAAAACTTTGTCATTATTTTATTTGTGGATATAAGGACGCGTCAAAAGAGAGAGAGAGAGAGAGAGGAGGATAGATATACATGGTAGACATCAACACGTTCTTATTTCCAGGCTTTCCCATATTACTGTACTGGAAATGAGACACGCTAATATAATATAATATTCATTCGTATCGTGTATAAAATCAGGCCGTCCCGCAAAGCCGCCTAGAATTTCAATAGAATATGCTAATGTATTCGCATAAGAACAAAAGCATGTTGCCTTTGGATCTCATTGCTGATCGTGATGGCTCGTTTCAGCTGCATTGGAGGTGATACGGAATTTCAGCATTCTGTTATGCCTCCTCTGACGTGAGCTTCCATCCCCCGTCTATCTCTGTCTACTTAGTGGTAGTAGTAGTAGTAATAGTATGAACACATCCATACACTCACATGCACACACACACAAACACACGTAATAAGACCTGATATTGTCATTGAAAACAGGAGCGTGGGGGTGATTTCCAATAATTTATAGGCGAGGAAAAGAAACTATTTACTTATGTAATATATATATATATATATATATATATATATATATATATATATATATATATATATATATATATATATATATATATATATATACTTCTGTATCCTTTTCTTGTAGTCTGGATTTTTTTTCTTCTTTGCTGCTCCTTCCACATGTGGGTCATTTTGTTAATTGAAAATTTACCCAGCAAGTTTATATCCTTTTTTTGTTTTGTGTAGTCCCTGGACATGTAAACATTGTGGCATGCTTTTGGCAAGAAGTATGACTGACTGTACAAGAACAAAATGAAATATGAAGACTTCATTCAAAGATCACGTACTCGAAAATAATAAAGGAAAAAAAAACGGAGTGCACAAAGTTGAAGTATTTATTTAGTGAACCTCAAGCAACGGGAGTTAACACGAGCAGCAAGGTAAAATCCTATCATCAAACAATGCACATATCCCGCAACTAGCACCAAGGTAGTTACGCTTAAAAAGGCATATACATGGAATCTCGAACTATTTAAGCACACAGCAAGGCATAATCAAGAAATTTAATAATAAGATCCTTTAATCTTACTGTGCACGTAGAAAAATCGAAGACACTGGAATTTTAAGATTAAAACTAAAATAGAAAAATGTATTATAAATATAGTTTTTCGTACATCACGAAAGAAGAGAATTATAGTAGAATATGGAAGAATACTAGACAGGAGGATTCTAGCTCTTTGAGTTATCGACAGGTTTTTTAATGTCACATTCAGCACAAAACCCAAGCTTAAAGCAAAATCATAAGAAAAACGTATAGCAGCAAGTCTGGAAATAAATTTGTACCATATGATTTTACTCTTACGATCTCTTTAACCATTATGTTTGAACTTAAATTGTGTTCACATGCTGATCGTTGTACAAGTTTGTATTTCTCACTGATGCTCCCTTCTCTCAGTCTGCTAATTCTCTCAGCGAAAGTTCTGGTTCAGATTTTTTAAATTTCCTTTTTGAGCGGCTGTCTTACTCTCGAGTTTCCTCACATGAAACGCTTCATCAACGGGATCCGGCCATATCGGTTATCGGAGTGCATAGTCCTTCCTGGCATTTCTATACAGAATACTATATTGAGAAAGATTATTGATATTCAGCTAAAACGATTTGGTTTGGAACTGAATCTAAGTTTGTTACGTGTATTCCACGTTGGAGTATGGTGGCTTTACGTACGTAGTCATTAATTCGTATGGGCCGGTGGAATATTAACAAGCTTGTTATTCAGTTCATTAGTGGCTCTACAATTTAGGTATTCCCAACGCCCCCCGCCCTTCACTTCTCCCCATCTCTCTCTCTCTCTCTCTCTCTCTCTCTCTCTCTCTCTCTCTCTCTCTGTTTCTTACAACGACAGAATGTAGAGTCCCTATTTACGTTATGTACATTTAATAATGTCATCTTTTGTTTTTGAAGGCATCTTGTAAATACTTAGGTATTGAGAGAGCCTTCTTTTGGTCAGGAACTGGTTATTTGGTCAAAGGCAGAAACCTGAATTGAGTTAAAGATGTGATATTACGTAGATCTAGTCAGGAAAACAGCGAAAAAGGCGAAGGAGAAGAACAGAGCAGCAAATACTGAAAGATCATGTAGAATTAGAAAGGAGTTCGTCGATGCGATGGGGAAAAGCGGACTCTTGCTGCATTTTCTGGGATCATCCGGATGTAATGAAGGTCGCCATAAGAGGAAATGGGAGGCCGAAAATCCACCGTCATCGTTTTGGCACTCGGACTTCGGGAATGGCTTGTTAAAGCCAGGCCTGTGGAGGTCCCCGCGGTCTCTTATCTCAGTTGCAAACGGCCCGTAATGGCCTCCTCTGTGAAAAGGCTGTGCTGATTAATGATGAAGATAGCAAGGGGAGCTCTCGTTAAGCAATAGTAAGGGTGGTGCTAGAATCGACAATGGCTGTTTAAAGCCAGGCCTTCGGAGGTCCCACAGGTCTCTTATCTCAGTTGCAAAGAGCCTCTAACGGCCTCTCATAAGGAAGAAACGCCTTCGTTTTTGTTAAGATATACTGAGAGAGACCGTTATTAAAAAAATAGCAAGCAAGATAGTTTCGTGATTGGATTGAATCTAGGTATAAATGTAAATGAAACGTAAGATGTTCGTTCAGGAGGCTGTGGAGCTTTTCGCTGTAGGAAAATGAAATCGATCAGGAGGTTGTTAACGACTAACTATGATGTATTTACTACAGATACATAAATATTATTACATGGCTAATTTTGCGCTTTTCATATATTTCGTACAGATCTTTATTGCCTGTACGTGTGTATCGTTCAGTGGCTGCAACAACAGGTGTCGTGTGGTGTTGCTGCTGCAGAGAAATAACCACTAATGACATAGTTCTCTCAGTTGTCGAGTAGTCCTGGCATTCTATGGTCTTTTGTAGGACATTTTTTTATACGAACAATTTCTCTACCCAGAAGATAGTACGACTCCTGGCAATATCTGACCTTTCATGTATGAATTTATTAATGTTTCCTATTACTGCCTTCACACAAGAAGAGCGTTGTGTTGGGTCTTCAGCTTCATTTTACTCTGTACAAACAAGACTAACCTTCATGGTCTTTGGTCTGTTATATAATAACACTTCGTTATGCGAAATACTAGTTATCTTCTCTCTCTCTCTCTCTCTCTCTCTCTCTCTCTCTCTCTCTCTCTCTCTCTCTCTCTCTCTCTCTATATATATATATATATATATATATATATATATGTGTGTGTGTGTGTGTGTGTGTGTGTGTGTGTGTGTGTCATTCTTTTCATCTAAATGAACTTATTCCTTTGGGATGAGGTAGCTATTACCATACCTACAGTATCTCCACTCTGAGTGCGACAGACCACAGTCGAGTCACCACTAAGGTTAACAAAGGGAAATGAACGTTTAGAATCAGGTCTAAGATCGATCTACGCGTGTGTATGTGTGGATGAATTTTGGTATTTTACATACTCAGAAACATATATACCGAATTGTCTTCTTTCCATGGTACCCATGGTAGTGATGTTTATAGAATCTCCATATGTAACACAATGGAAATTTGTTTATGAACGGACTACAGGTGTGATAAGCAGTCGCTAACAGTTTATGCGCAGAAGAATTTGAGATGGAATATTTGTTGGTTCAGGCATTTTGGGAGCCATAAAAGCGGCAGTTATTGACATTGCCCCGTCTGCTATGCGTTTAAATGCCAATTAGGCAAAAATATGGAATAAAAAAATATGAGTCTGTTAAGGTGAAGTTACAGTGAAAAATTTAATATTTTAGTTTAAACGGATTTTCACATATTTTGATAGGGTACTATTCACATTCATTTTTGATATTTGTGATATGCAGCATTGTTATTGGGAAACAGGACGTGAACATGTTTTCAGTATTGTATATAAAGCCCTTTTATGCCGTGAATGTTAACAGAGTCACACCCGCCTCTGCAATTTCCTGTCGTATTTTGGTGGCAGCAATAACTGTGTGGTAAAGGTAGTTCTGAAATCCGTTTTCTGCCGAGAACAATTTTTTTTCCTGTATTCCTGCGATCTCTGTAGATTATTCAGGCACTAATTACTGCTGCGTGTGTATTGTAGCTTTCATGTGTGTGACATGGGGCTGAAGAAATTAAAGTTTCGATTATTCACTTTGAGATGTGAGACATTTTCGTTTTGGAAGGAAGGTAATTAATTATCTTTGGCTCTGGAAAATATGAGAAATCGTGGAAATTGTGTTCATATTTGGCGATGTGAACGTTACGAATTAGCAGAACATTTATCTTTGCCGATGAACATAATTAGAGAGATGAATTAGTACGTGTGTTAAAAAGCATGCGTGAGTTGGTGTATTTTTATTTGGTGAGTGAAATTGATGAAATTGTGCGATGGGCAGTGTGAAATTATAACTAAAACGAAAGCTTGTTTAAGCATTAGTCAGATTTTTAGGCCAAATTATCAAATTAACGCTTGAACAAGCTTTAGTTATATTAAATTACTGAGGTTAAATGAAGCTTAATTAAGAGGCATTACATAATTTAAAAATAGCTGGAAAAACTCTTGAAACGCATAAGTGAACTGAAAGTTATGAATACAGGAATAAACATGCTTACCAGGCGAGCAGAAGGAAGCATTATCCGGATGAATACACACCTGGAGTAGTATTACCGATACTCGTCTTCGAATTTCAGCGTGTGGGGAGTCAGCATTAGGGTTTTGCAGGTAATCAGTGAGAGTGGAACAGACTTATTTGAAAGGGAACAATAGGTTAACGCGGATTATGAAGTTACCTGGCCAACTCTAGACGGAAATGACGCCGTATGTAGTTTAAAAGGGAGATTCAAGTTTGTGGTTAAAAAGCGCGAAATCGTACAAAAAAGGAATATTCTGCTGTCAGTCAGGGTGAGATTAACGTTCCTAAATCATATGCGAATATCTAACGTGCTTAACTTGCGGTAAGTGAATTATTTGTATGGATGTATTCAACAATTTAAGGGACAATAACGTAACAGGTGTATGAGGGAAATAATTTAATATATTTGATGATTACGATTACTTCGTCTGAATATAAAGGATACAAATGTAGTTAATTTAAAATTAAGTTATGAGAGTAGTCGATGTTTCATTTGTTTTATTGTTACTGAATAATTCAGTGCTTCATCTACCTAATCTGTATAAATACATATCAAGATATATGTTAAAATTTCAAGGATTCTTGCTTCAGTTTCTTGTACGTTAAACATGAGAGGACGAGAGATCAGTTCGTGTTGATCTATGCTCTGCAACGTAAAATAAATTGAATTGTAGATATTGTTTTTATTCAGTTTCTGTGAGTTTTATAAATTAAATAATTGGTAACGGTCTTATGCTCGAAATTCGGAATGGTAAATTGTGATATATTTTTAATGTGTAAAGATCGTGAATTATTACGAAATATGAAGAAGGAACGATAAAAAAAGGCTATTATACGTAAGGTTTTTGTTTGCCTTTTGTATTTTATAATTGTTTTTAGGATGCACTGTAATTTAAATTTTTTTTAGTAAATATGTCTTATAAAGAAGTACAGCAGACCTGTGGACAACCCGACCAAAAGAAATGAATGGTGTACATAATTTTCTTTGTGCAATAATTTATCTTTGTGGGAAATTTTGTCCGTTTCCCCTGTGGTAAAAGTTCCTTAGTCACCGATCGATAAAGTTTCATACACTCACGAAGTGCCCTTGGGAATTCCTTTTAGCCCACTGAAGGTGATGTATTGTCACTCCGTTTAGCACATCGCTTAAATTCACATCGTGGCCGCTATAGTTATGACGCAAGGAAGCTGTCAACAATCAATCAGTCTTAAGGTTACCTTTCCTCAGCCACCGACTCGTGTCATTGGGGTGAACTACTGATATTCTCGAGATCTATTTGCGCCATTCCTTCCATTTATTTATTATAGCACAGTCTATTGTTCTTGATTTATCAGTAACTTTCTCCATAGTCAATTCAACTCGAGCGTTAAACGCTAATATGGTTCCCTTGTTGTCGTCAAAAATATGTCAAAGATTATAGTTCCACATCCCTCGTTTATATAATTTACATCTTCATCTGCATAATTAAATGAGATTTTTAATTCGTTTGTCTTTGTTTGCCTTTGAACTTTACTAATCAAATCTAGAAGACTGGTTTCTTATGCTTTTCCTTTTAAGAGTTCGAAATCATTAAATTTTTTCTTTTTAATTTTCTGGTGCTTGAATATTTTATCAGTTGTTTTTTCTGCCACTAATCTTCTTCAGCAGTCAACCAGTTCTTTCATATAATTCTGTCACGTTATATTTTCTACGATATTTTGTATTAGATTCACCCTTAAGCCGTCAACACTTGCAGATATCATCATAAGCTCTTCACTAATAAAGAAATATATAAAAAAAAATTATGGACATGCTTTTATTACAATGCACTAAAAAGTAAAAAAATAATTTTTTGAGACACACAGGATTTGCTTACAATTAATTATGTCTACAAAAATACACCTGGATTTTCTTACAATTAATTATGTCTACAAAAATAAAAGCGTGGGCCCCAAACATGGAGGGAATTGCTACAATAAATAAAAAAAATCTCTTTCTTTTCTTGTATGATTTCCTTCCATGTTTGGGGCTCACGCTTTTATTTTTGTAGACATGATTAATTGTAAGAAGATTATGGTGTCTCATAAAATTGGTTTTTTTCTTTTTAGTGCATTTTAATTTTAATTTTTTTTTTTTTTATTCTTTAGTGCATTTTATATTTGTTTATTTTATACTTTTTAGTTTTGACAGAAATTGTAACCAATTTATGACTGTAGTTAACGAAACTGATATCCGTGTATGGGGAGGGTGAGGGAAGGGGGAAGGGACGGAAGAGGGAAGGGGAGGGGAATAGGAAGGCGGGGGAAGGGGAAATGGGAGGAGGAGGAGGGGGAAGGATAGGGGAGAGGGGGATGGAAGAGGGAAGAGGAGGGCAGGGGGAGAGGGAGGTGAGGGGGGGAGGGCCTTAGCCTTACAGTTCGTGGGGGTTGCCCAGGAGATCCCTCAGTGTGAGGCACCTCTGATGTCTACCAGAGAACTGCTAATGCATCTTCCGGTATATTTTGCATGTTCTAATCTTGGGTGATCTGGGATGCAGCTTAGATATTTGTCGAGCTTATTCTTAAACACATCTACGCTCACTCCTGTTATGTTCCTCAGATGAGCTGGTAACGCATTGAATAGACGCTGCGTTATCGATGCTGGTGCGTAGTGGATTAATGTCCTGTGTGCTTTCCTTAGTTTTCCTGGTATAGTTTTGGGCACTTTCTGATATTTTTAGCTTCATGTTGTTTTCGGTGATTCCTTCTGTCTGTTTCCATGCCTGTATTATCATGTAGCGTTCTCTTCTCCTTTCAAGACTATATAATTTTAAGAATTGTAGTCTTTCCCAGTAGTCAAGATCCTTAACTTCTTCTATTCTAACTGTAAAGGACCTTTGTACACTCTCTATTTGTTTGCAATATCCTTTTGGTAGTGTGGGTACCATATCATATTGCAATATTCCAGTGGACTATGTACATACGTTTTATAAAGCATAATCATGTGTTCGGCTTTTCTTGATTTGAAGTGCCGGAACAACATTCCCATCTTTGATTTGCATTTTGCCAATAGTATTGCTATTTGATCATTGCATAGCATATTCCTATTCAACATTACACCAAGGTCTAACTGCTTCCTTATTTGTGATTGTCTCGTTATTAGGTCCCCTATATGCATATAGCATTCCTTCTTTATCACCATAATTTATTGATTCAAATTTACCAGCGTTAAATACCATCCTATTTACCTCTGCCCATTCATATATTTTGTTTAGGTCTCTTTGTAGCGAGTTCCTATCTTCATCACAAGTGATTTCTCTACTTATTCTTGTGTCATCGGCGAAACTTCTCACTACCGAGTCCTTAACATTACTGTCTATGTCTGCAATTATAATAACAAACAGCAATGCAGCTAACACCGTACCTTGTGGCACACCGGATATTACCTTAGCTTCATCCGATTTCTCATCGTTTGCAGTCACTATCTGTTTTCTGTTTCGCAAAAATTCTTTTATCCATCTTCCTACTTTGTCCACAATATTATGTTTCCAAATTTTTTTCTCTAATATATTATGGTCTTCCTTGTCAAAAGCTTTTCCAAAGTCTAGGTAAACCTCATCTGTATCTTTTTCGTTTGTCATATTTTTATATATGTTTTCATGGCGAACTAACAGTTGGGTTTGTGTACTTTTTCCGGGTACAAAACCACGTTGTCCTATATTAAACAAACTATTTTTCATTAAATGTTTCATTATATTTTTCTTCATTACCCTTTCATACACTTTCATAATATGTGATGTTAGACTCACAGGCCTATAATTACTTGCCTCTAGTCTTGATCCACTTTTGAAAACAGAGGTAATATATGCTAATTTATGTTCATCATAAATTTGCCTGTATCTACACTTTGTCTTAATAATATTGCGAGCAAAGAGGAGAGGGGAAGGGAGAGTGTAGGAAAATGGGAAGGAGATAGAGGGGAAAGGGAAGGGGAGGAGAGGGGTAAGGGAGGGACTAGTGGAAGGGGTGGGGAAGGGAGGGTGATAGAAGAGGGGAGGGGAGGGGAGGACACAGCTAAATTAACACTTGATCGTGTGCTTCGGAATGGGGCGAGGGGAAGGGAAGAGAGGGGAGGGAGAAGGGAGAGGGAAGGCGTAGGGAAGGTAGAAGAGGGAAAGGGAGGGGAGGATACAGCTAAATTAACACTTGATCGTGTGCTCCGGAAGGGGGAGGGTGGAAGGGAGGATGAAGAGGGAAAAGAGGGGAGGGGAGGGGGAAGGGGTAGGGAAGGTGGAAGTGGAGGGGGATGGAAGAGAGAAGGGGAGGGAATTGGGAAGGGCAGGGGAAGGGCACAGCTAAATTAACACTTGATCATGTGCTCCGGAAGGGGGAGAGGGAGTGGAGGGGGAGGGGATGGGAGAGGGAAGCGAGGAGGAGGACACAGCTAAATTAACTAAATTTTGATGCTCTGGAAGGGGGAGGGGGAAGGGAGATGGAAGAGGGAAGGAGAGGGGGAGGGGGAGGACGCAGTTAACACTTGATCGTGTGCTTCTGAAGGGGTAGGGGGAAACAGGAGGAGGGGAGGGGATGGGAGAGGGAAGGGGAGGGGGAAGACACAGCTAAATTAACACTTGATCGTGTTTTCGGGAGGGTGAGGGGATGGAGGAGAGAAGGGAGGGGAGAACACAGCTAAATTAACACTTGATTGTATACACCGGAAGGGGGAAGGGGAGGGGAGGGGAAAGGGGATGTAAGAGAAAAGGGAAGGGG